>NC_034410.1:134384418-134436494 GCF_002078875.1 Numida meleagris
ACCCCGGCCCCGCCGCGCTGACCTCATCCAGCCACGCAGCCCCGCGCCCCCATTGGCGGGGCGTCACGTCCGGGGGGGCGGGGCTTCCGCTGCACCCATTCATAAGCCGCCGCCGGGCGGGGGGCGCCGCCGTGTCGCCGCCGCGGGGACGGGCGGAGGGGTCGTGGGAGTGGTGGTCCTCATCCGGGTACCGCGGTGGGTTTGCTGCGCTCCTCCGGGCTGAGGTTGCTGTGGGGCTCGGCCTGGCCTCTCCTGGTGGAGTGGGGACTTTCGCAGCCCTGCCCGGTTCACCCTGCTCCGGGGGTCGGCTCAGGCCTGGTCGGGGCTGACCCAGCCTCGCCGTGCCCGCTGCTGCTGCCGCCCCCTGCCGAGCCTGCACCGCCGTGTTGCTTCGCCCTGGGGCTGGGAGTGGGCGCTAGGAGCGGACCCAAAAATAGGGGAGAAATATTTAAAAATAAATCCGAAAAGAACAAGTCTGGCCGGGGAGCGGTTGTCCCAGGGCCACTGGGTGTGCGGTGCTAGGCTGCGCCCGGAGCCCGCCCTGCCCTCTGCTGCTGCCATGCTTAGCACAAGCGGACATCCAGATGCCTCAGCTGCAGGGAGCTGCCTGAGCAACTGAACATCCCTCCAGCTATGTGGTTGTGCCTCATCTCCTCTGCTCCTTGGCACCTGGTTCTGTGACTGGAAGCCCGGTGTGCTGGGAAAGCCTTGTTCTCCCGCAGGCAAATCCCTCTGTGACAAACCCCAGGGCAGGGCTGTGGGGATGGGGCAGGAGCCCGGCGAGCAGCCCAGCTTGCTGCAGCCTTGCCCGTGGATGGGCAGCTCTGTGAGGGGCGATTGCCTCTTAGGTGGATGTAAGTGCCTCAGTCATGTGAGTTCAGCCACCAAGCATGATGGAGGATGCCAGGGACCCCATGCTCTTCCATGCCCCCGGGGCTCCTGTCATGTCTTCTTGTCTCCCTCCGCTTCTGTGATGCTGAGAAGAAAAGTGTGGAGGCACTGTGCCTCCTCGCCTGCCATGGAGAGTGTGTTGCTGGCAGTGAGTGGGGTTGGGTCTGCAGCTGGAGCTGAGAGGAGACATTCCCTTCCAAAATAATTCCTTCATAGGGAGGACTGCTGAAGGAAGGAGGCTGGGGTTTGAGGCAGAAGAAAGGAGTGAGAATGGTAAGAAAATGTCATGTTCCTGGAGTAAGGCGTTATGGATTGCTGGCAGAGATTTGGGTCTGGGGGCAGAAATTTTCACCTAGGACGTGATAGCGAGGAAGCAGGATTAAATATTAATGTGCTAATTAACCCTGTAAGCCTTCCTTGCAACATTTGTCACAGCTCGCATGCTGAAACTGGGATGCTGCTGAAGAAAAAGAGGTCAGCTTCTTGAAAGGTGAACTCGGGCTGCTCACAGAGGCACCTTCTGTCAAGTGCAGGAAGATGGAATCCCATTACTGTCTGCAAATTAAGCCTCTGGGGACCTGTTTCAAACAGAAAGCAGCCTGCGAGCTGTGCTGTCTGTGCCAAGGACTGTTGCAAGCAGATTTTGAGGATCGGGTGCCGGCCATCCCATGGCATGGAGGAGCTCCTTGCCGCCACGGGAAGGACACAAAAGTCACTGGGCTTCCTGGGGAGCTGTGCCACGCTGGAGGTGCCGAAGCCATTACCAGCTTCACAATAAGGACTTAAGCTTTAAAATAGCTGGATCTGGACACAGGCAGTAATGATGTCATTTTACAACACAGGGATATAAACCTCCGTGGATTGCTGCTGCCCTACCTGTGCCACATGATTGCTGCGAGTGGGCCTGGATGGCGTGGCACTGGGCGTGATGCAGCTGGGGAGATGTGTGTGCGTCCCTAATGGGGCCGTAACGCTGTTGCGATCGGTGCTATTTCTGAAGGCCGCCTTTACCAGCCAACCGTTAGCCACTGTTTGTTACTGCTGTGGGCTGACAGGACCAGCAGGCCTGGCTGCGGCCTGCAAAGAGCTGCAAGCCCTTCTGACCCTGGTCCTTCACCCTTTGCACTCTTCCATGTAATTCATGTCTTCACATGGCTGGCGGTTGTCCGGGAGTCTGTCCAAGCCCTCAAACCAGAGGCCAGGAGTGGGAATAGGTTTTCTCTTTCTGTCTGTGCCTCTTAATACCTGTCCAATCTTCACTAGTCACCCGGAGCCAGTTTAAAGAGGTGGATCAGAGTGGACTCTTTTGGGTCTTCCTTCTGGCGAACAGCTGCATGCTGTGGTGCTACCAGATCGTAATTGCACAGAGTTCCCTGCTTAGCCACCACCTGACTGGTTGACCATGAAGCCCACGGTACCTTCCACCTTCCTTATGTAAAAATTCCTTACTGCTTTGCACACTTGGATGCACCTTTCCTGGACCTGCTGAGTAATGTCTCTGACTGACCCAATGGACATTTGATGTTCCTCCATCTACTTTGCCTCTAGGGTTCAATCTTGGGCCTCGAGAAATATTTCTTGGATTGAAATCCACATAAAAACATAAGAAGAAATGCTGTCACGCTCTCATCTCTAACTAACATCTTTATTTTTTAATCCAGTAACTGTACTTAAAGTGTTTGCCTATGTAAGAGATCAGGAATGACCCCCATGGCACTGCCCTACTGAAACTGCTTTGCTGTGGCTCCTTGTGAGTATCTCAGCAGGATTTGAGCACCTTCATTACTTGAGCATCCTCTAGTTTCCTGCATTTTAGTTCACTTGCCAACGCATGCATCATTTTTCACCAAGCTGACACTGGAGGAGCCACTTCAGGCTAATGCCCTGGCTTCAGGACCCCTGTTATACCTACTGCAGTGCCATGAATGTGCCTGGGGTCTAATTCAGTTGGGACCACAGTGAGCCTCCGGCAGGAAAATGCTCCCATACCTCAGGGAGGATGCTTCAGTGCTTCTCCCTGGCCACGGCAAGCCAAGCATCTAGGCGTGTTACTCCTCCATGCCTTACTGCCCCATGATAAGTACCTAGATACTACACCTCTTAGTAAATTTAACTCTCTGTGAGGTTGTAGACTTGCTCAAGTACCCAGCTCTCACTGGTCTGACCTGCCTTCCTTTTTTTTTTTTCTTTTTTTCCACCTTTAGGAGTGCTGAGCTTTGTCTCAGGCTTGGTGAAGCCGTGGGGAGCCCCACCTGGGCTAATTGTGCCATTAGGCTGTCTGCGGGCCTCGCGTTTCCTGCTGAGAGGGGCTGATGGTGCTTCCCTGGCTGACAGGACACCATGAGTGATTTATCGCTGCTGTCGAGTGTGTTGTGATCCTTGGAAGAAAAGCAGCATCAGAGTACAGAGCAGCTGAGATACTTGGAAAGTCTCTGTGATAGGCATGCATGCCGTTAAGCTGTGTCACCCATTGCTTAATTAGCTCCGACTGCCAGCCTCTGTGGCATGGACGCGCTTCTCCGTGACCAAGTGCAGCCAGGATTCCCAAAGAGCTGAACAAAACTTTACAAGGGCCTGGAGTCCTGGGCTAGATCTGCACGAGGAGCCTGAATGAAAGCAGCATGGTTCGCACGGATGCTGAGCACCCACAGATCCCACTTTGGGTGAGGTGAGCTGGGCGCTGGGACAGTGGGCTCCCAAGCTGCTGGTGTTCAGAAGGTGTTTGGACAACACCCTCAGACATAGGGTTTGAATTTTGGGTGGTCCTGTGTGGAGCCAGGAGCTGGACTCTGTTATCCTTGTGGGGCCCCTCCAACTCAAGATGTTCTATGGTTTTACGTGTATGTGCAGGAGCTGGTAGCAAAACCCCTCCCCTGAGAGCTGTGGGAGAGGCACTGACTCCTTGGTGATATTTCCCCACCTTCTAATGGAAGCAGCCTCCTGTTACTCAGTCCTTGGTAGCGCCAGGTTCAACTTTGGAAGGCCTTTCTGATGTCCACTCCCTGCTCTGTGAAGGTTGAAGGCTGGTTTACTCTGCCTCAACTCAGCTGTTTCCCTGGGGTTGTATTGCTTCATCAAAAAAGAACAAAGTGTGTGGTGGGGGGGGGGGGATGGAAATGAGGGGAAAAACAAGGCACACTTTCAAATAGTAATTTCTGCAATGATAATAATGCATTAAAATTATTCCTCAGCTTGGAGCAAATTAGAGTGATCTTTGCTCCACAAATTAATACTAACATTATGGTTGTTTATCATGTCTTGGTAATATCACATGGGAATAAAAATATCAACTCTTACCCGTTTAAATAGCCGAGATGTAACTGTTTGAGCTTCAGCACTGCAGCAGCTGTTTCTCATGTCCTCAGAAATAATTGGTTGTTACAGAGGGTATTTAAATGGGAGAAACTGACTTTGGTTTTATAATTAGTTTATTTTTGAGGAAAAACATAACTGCCCTTTGCTAAGGAGGTGAGGATTTCAGGTGGGATGGAAAGACAGCCATTCAGGCACTGACTTACGGTGACACGAAGCAGACATTAAACCAGAGGCTTTGTAACACCGAGTTACTAATCTCACAGCAGAGCTGTGCTGGAGGAAAGCCGGCTTTCCTAAGCTCACTGTGGGGTCAGGCAGGTTTTGGGACAGAGCAGGATGGCTGTGTGAAGTGGCTGTGCTAGCTGTGATGGTCGCGTTTCATGGCTACTCTGTGGTTTTAGTGCGTACATTCAGCAGCGTTAGCTCTCTGGGTGCAGCCGAATTTGGCAACACCTAAAACCCACCAGCATGTGGCTTGGACAAGAGGAAATTTAGCCTGGATATAAGGAAAAAGATTTTTAGAATAAGGGTGGTGAGTCACTGGAACAGGTTGCCCAGAGAGGTGGTGGATGCCCCATCCCTGGAGACAAGGTCAGGCAGGACGGGCCGGGGCTCTGAGCAAGCTGGTGGAGCTGCAGGTGTCCCTGTTCACTGCAGGACAGTTGGACTAGATGGCCTTAAAGAGTTCCTTCCAACTCAAAGAGTTCCATGATTCTACGTAACGTGGCGGGGCCAGGCAGGCGCCTGGTGCCTGGATGTCCCTTGTTACGGGCGGCTGCACAGCACGCCATGCTGGCTGTGGCACAGACAGAAATCAATGAAACATACATCGTCCTCATCCTCAGCCACTATGCCATGGGTTAAATGCCCACTGCCGGTTTGGAAAGGAGCTGTCAAGCACTGCTTACTGAATTTCATTGAATCCCCACGGAGGGGAGAAGGAGGCGTGTGGCTGCACGTGGCACAGCCCTATCCCCAGTATTGCCTAATGGCTTTTCAAATCACTGCTCTGCTCAGCGCTCTGGCTGTGCTGTCTTGTGCACTACGAAGCATGCATTGTGCCAGCCATGTCCGACCTCCTGCATGCAGCCAGGCTCAGCCAGCAGCTCCTGAGGCCAGCCAGCAGCACCGAAGCATTTCGGAGGTGGCATTCAGGGCTCTTTACAGGAGCACATGCTGTCTCCGCAGCTGCCTGGCTTCACTGGAAGAGCTCCCTGAGAGTAGCGGCAGCCTGAACAGAGCCCGCTTGTTGGTTCTTCTTCCTTCAAGGAGCGATAACTTCCAGATTTACTCCCTTTCTAACTGAGCATCTTTTGAAGTGGGTGTAGAACTATTTAAATAGCTTCTGTGGAGGTGGGATGAGAAATTGCTCTTATTCCGTAGTCTGCAATCAGCACCAAACAAGCACTTTTCTCCACTGCACACACAAACAGGCAAGCAGCTGCCAGCAGCCTCAGCACTTTAGGTCTGATTTTCTTCTCGCTGCTGTAAGGCGTGAGGAATTCCACTGACATCAACGGAGTTTCAACAGTGTCATTGTAAATTGATTTTATTTTTAATCCACTTAAGTCTCTATATTTGTTTTTTGTTTTGTTTTGTTTTGTTTTGTTTTTTCCAGGGAGCACCCGCTGGCTGCACTCTTTGAAGAGGTGCCTGGGCCATGCAGACCAGCCTTGGGCTACAGCATGGTTCTTTGTAGAATCTAGAATCTGGTGAGTTGGAATTGACCCTGAAAGGCCATCTAGTCCAACTCGAATGCAATGAACAGGGACACCTACAGCTCCACCAGGGTGCTGAGAGCCCTGTCCTGCCTGACCCTGCACATCTCCAGGAATGGAGCATCCACCACCTCTCTGGACAACCCATTCCAGTGCCTCACCACCCTGTAAAATTGACTGTAAAAAACCTTTTCCTTATATCCAGTCTAAATCTCCCCTCTTGTAGTTTGAAACCATTTCCCCCTGTCATATCACAGCAGACCCTGCTAAAGAGTCTGTCTCCCTTTCTTTGCTCAGCTTTTGGAAGAGGCAGGGACCAGTTCCATGACCCACCTTTTCCCAGTGCCCATAACTTCCTCCTGCACCAGCCCAGGGCTCCAGCTGGGGACTGCCAGTGTCCACAGGACCTGGCGGCTATGGCTCATCCCCCCCTTGTACAGAGCAGAAATGCAGAGGAAGCACAACACAATGATGGGCCATCAACACGCAGTGAGTCTCTGGTGGCTCTCAGAGAGCCCTGTGCCCAGCGGGAGCACAGCCAGGTGTCACAGCAAAGCCGAACAAAAGTTTGGGCCGCTGCTGAGTCAGTTCTGAAGCTGGCAATGTGTGGTGTGTTCGTGCACCACTTTTTTTCCCTTTGGTGCAAACATGGGTGGCAATCTGATTAGCTTATGATTCACCATCTGGCTAATGTCCCTCCTTCCCCCAGTCCCCACCTGTTCAGATAACTACTACGGTAGTGTAGGCTGTTGACTTGAAATAACTTTTCCAACCCCTTTTGTAAATGAGCTCTGGCAACTGCTCTAACCCTCGTCCATGGGCAGAGGTTGTAATAATTTAACTTCAATGCCATTGAAAACAACTCGGCCTGATGCAAAACTCCATGTGAGCATCTAAGAGGAAGCAAGTTCACCTGGAGCTGCTACTCCTTGACCAAGGCTAGGGACAGAGGTGCTGCTTCGGGAGGGCTGGGTCTTCAACCCAAGCCAACTTCGGCTGCCTTTTGTTGCCTTTGCTCCTTCCAAAGGCTGTCACCTCCCCAGCACTGCCACACAGGGACATTGCCAGCCCTGGGGACACGGCTGAGCCTGGCAAAGCTGCCCAAAAGCAGTGAGCACCCCAGGTGGGTCAGGGCTGGTTGCCTATGCTCAGTTGTGCTGAGATCAGCAACTGTGAGCCCACCTTTGGTCCTCCAGCCCCACGCCACTGCTCATCCTTTCTGTTAAGTCAACATCAGTGAGTTGCCCCCATGGTCCCCATGGGCCCTTTGCACCCATTTAAACAGATCAATAGGGCTCAGGGCAAGTTCACAAAAGACCTAAATTATGTAAGCAATGCAGTGCAAGAAAAAAACGGGGGCGGGAGGAAGGAACGCTGGTGCAAGGAACTCACCAAAGGAATGGTTTATTTAGAATGATAGAATAGAATCAGAAAATCATTAAGGCTGAAAAAGACCTCTAGAATCATTTAGTCTAACCATCAGCTTGTCACCACCGTTTCCACTAAGCTATGTCCCTCAGTGCCACATTTATTCCCAAACTGAGCAACATATTGCAAGAGGAAGGTTACAGTTTTGAGGCTCTCATGACAGATGCATGCCAACCTCTATGCTTACGCCCTTGAGAAGACCATTAGGTGACCCAACCCTACCCCTAACCCTGTGCTGTGAGGAATACATGGCCTCCAGAGACCACGGCGAGAGGAGCAGCTGCGGTCAGGAACCTGCGTTAGCACCAGGGGAGGTGGGTGCTTTGCCCGTGGGTGAAGGCAGTAGGTTTGCCAGGGAAGTGCCTCTCCATAGACGGGTGCTGATTTCACCCCTGGCAAACAGCATTAATATAATACATCAAAGCTGGGTACCTTAATAGGAAACCAAGGGAAAGGATTTGCTATACATGCTAGCTACTTTTCAAATGCAAATGTCTGTCTTAAATCAGATTAAGACAGAAGGAAGCCTAGAGAATGCCAATAATTAATATGCGATAAAGGAATAAACATCCAGAGCATCAAAAGGTAAAATGCAATCACAGAGATAAAGGTGCCCCGGCTGCTCTGTGCCAGCTCACTGCTGCATGGGGTGGGCAGGCATGAGACCCATTCTCATCTGCAGGGGCAGAGGGAGATCACCAGCCCTGAGCGGCTGCTGCTGCTGCTGTGCTCCATCCCTCTTCTGCTTTGGGGGAGCAAGAAGGAGCCACTAGGTGAAGCAGGGAAGTGGGAGCTGCCCAAGGTGCGAGCAGTGCTGCTGCAGCCTGGAGCTGCCTCTGTATTGCTGGGCTTGGCCGGGTGGGAGGACCCAGCAGGGAATATCTGGCTCCTGCAGCTCCAATGGAGTAGGAGAGATGGCAGTGGGTGCCAGCACCTCTGACTATCTCAGTGTTGAGGATCCCTCCCGGCCACTGTTGTTGGCTGATCTCGGAAATGTTTTGCATCATTCCTTTGCCTCAGCCTCAGATGAGGAGCAGACTTGGTGTTCCCTGTTCCCCTCTTTCCCCAGACTTGTGTGTTTGGTTATGGGCACGGGTGTATCTCACCTATCTTGAATCTGAAGACTACAGATTAGAAATGGAAGGGAGAAAGCTAGTGGGCTCTACTCCCCTTTCCTATTCCTTACAACTCACTAGGGCTGGCATTGGACCCCTGTGAGTTCCCTGTGGTTGCCCTTCCTTCTTCTACTGATGCTGAATAAGCAGTGCTTCCTCTGGCTTTATGGAGCTTGTGTAAGGCAGCCAACTTCAGCCGTCTTTTGTTGCCTATTGATTGCACCAGAGATTGCACCAGAGATGAGGGCACTGGCAGCCTGTGCGTGTGGGACGTGAGCTGCCCTGATGGCAGGTAACATTGCTGTTAATGTTTGAAAGCTCCAATGCCCAGTCTGTGTGCTGGTCCCTAGAACTGGAGGGTGCGTATCGTACCAAGCTGCTCTTTATTTTTAACCCCAGATACCAGGAAGTAAGCGGCATTTATTTCCAGGCCTCTTAGGAGATCTATTGCTGACAAAGGTTCCCAATCTGCCTCCAGATCAGAATAGAACTTAAAAATCAAATGGCTAAATACTGAACATCAGGATACACTGGGTTCCTCGCATGATTTGTGATCATCTCCCTGTGTACAAAAGACTCTTGCTGGCCCCTCGAAGCACAGGAACACACTCTGCTAAAATAAACTGCAAAAATTATGCAATTCCCACACACATCTTTTACGTTTCCCTTTTGCTCTGATCTTTTGTTCAAAGAGCAGGCAGGGCTGGTGGGAGCCCCGGGCACAGCTGTGGGGAGGAGATGGACAGTGTGGGCAGCAGCACTTGGAGCCGCAGTGGACGGATGGGGGTCACTGGACAGCTGCTGGAGGATTTTGAGGAGCCCATTTCTGCCCCCATTTCTCCAGGCCTTTTTGGAATCATTGCTGGTGCAAAAATCATGGCGTGGCTGAGATGGGAGATAATCTGATCCCAGCCCACTGCTCAAGAACAAAATGAGAGAGCTGCGGGCAGGACCTCGGTGGTTGGGCACACCTAAGGACAAAAACCCAACCAACCCTCCCGGCTGATGTCCTCCTGCCCAGCCAGTGGCATCAAACAGAGGAACTGAACGAGGCCCTACCAGACCCCCATCCCTGCAGGAGAACTGGAGCACAGTAGTTTCAGGGGTGAGGAAACATCTGTGCTGCCACACTGCACAGTGAGGAGGTGCCAGATGCTGCCATCATCATTGGTGGCACATAGCACCCATGTGACAGCCCTGCTGCCAGCACATGCAGCTCTGCTGAAGCCATAGAAACCAGTAGTTATCCTTCTGAAGAGAAGCTGGGCCAGCAGAGGAGATGGTCCTGTGGATCTTCTGAGCCTGGAGTTCATATCCGTTCCACCAGTGGTCGTTCAAGCGTGATCCTATCAACTCCTGATAATGTTCGTATCCACTCCACCAGTGGCCATTCAAGCTTGACCATATCAACTGTTGGCTGTATCCAGCCCTTCTGGCAGATGGCTGGCGTCAGCATGGACTCTGCACTTTGGCTGTTTCCCAAAGAAAATTGTTTATCACTCCAACAAGCACTATCCTGAGCAAGTTTAAACCAGTCTTGCGGCCATGCTCAGGATTTCAGGTAATATCAGATCTATGGCTGGTCTGAATTTCCATGTGGCCTTGGGACCCATACAGTTCAGTCCTGCTAATTAATACAATCACCATGACCAAATATTACAGAGATGCTTACCAGCCTTGGTCAAGGGGACCTCTGAGATGGAAGTTCCCCTGGGGAGGTGTGGAAGGAATGCTATTCCTCTGAGCTGTTTGCGGCTACTGTCATACAAGACTTCATGCAAGGCTGGTGGCCTCAGGATTCACTTTCACATGCAGGTCCCTTTTGCTGTAGTTCTCCCAGCTGGAGGGAACGAGCTGAGGTTGAACACACTCAGGGCTTTGAATTCCATCACAAAGGGGCTACTGGTTGGCTGCAGCCCAAGCCTCACTCCCTCAGGGGCACACCTCCCAGCAGCCCCAGGCGGGGCAGCCTTCAGTCCACGGTGCCCATCGCAAACACGGGCTGTGCTTCGCACCTGCCAGCAGCCTTCCCTATTGCCCCAGCCCGTGGCAGCTTTGGTCCCTATCACAAACAGCCACTTGCTTGGTGCTGTTCTGTGTCCTAAACTGTATTTCTTCTTATAACTTCATTTTTATTTAGTGCCTGAAGTTCTAGATTAAATGCCATCTCCTAGCAACTGGTATATTTTTATCTTTAGTCTGCTAACTTTTGGTGCTTGAATATTGCTTTCCATTCATTGTGCTGTCTCAGATAAAAAGAGAAAACATGAGTTTCCAGATACCTAGCGGTATCTCCATTTATTCATTACATTTACGCACAGCCAACTTTGCAGCCACTTGTTGGGTGCCTCTGCAGCCGTGCTCCAGGGAACGGCCAGTTCCTGAAAACCCTCTAACTCGGTGTGGATGGCGTTGTCCCCACAGGGCATTGGCATGGCAGCAGGCTCCTGCTTCCTTTTGGCTTGGAATCCTGCAGCGTGCCTTCTGACGGTGCGTGGGCTTCAAATAGCATCAGCAAGCGGGTTCACCCTGCCTCATTTCAGCCAGCCTCAGCCTGCACCTGAGGAGTACTGAGCCTCCTCTGACCGTCAGCAGAGGGGAGCAGCAGCGTGGGGGCTGCTCCGTCCCTGGGGCTGCCTGTGTGAGCCTGGGGTGGAGGCTGCCCCAGCAGAGCCATGGGCAGACGTTGCTGCTGGCCGGGTGAATCCACCACCACACGCCGCAGTGCCCATCCTTCAGCTTGCAATTTCTTGTACTCACTTTTCTATCCATGCAAACTTGGCTTTAGCTGTTTATTTTTCTGTTAGCAACAGTTATAAATTGAATTTATATGAAATAAAATATGCTGTCCATGAGCATAAAAAAACCAGCTGATGATTCGTGACTTTTATTCTTGTAACTTCTCACTTCCAGAATATCCATTTGACAATCTGTGAATCATAGATATCGGCTTGCATGGATATACTTAGCTCTGATCTGTATGGTGAGATGTAAATAACCAGTTAATTAAACGGAATTTATCTCTGCACATCACTGGTTCCCCTCTCTCCTGTTTTCCCCTCCTTGTGCTTTAGCTCACGGCTCGCAGGCCCTGCAGTCACTGCAGTGCACTCAAGGCCGCCGGCAGCTCTGAGGCCCAAGCTGCCCAGGGCTTCCTGCAGAAATGATGCAGCACCAGGATGGGCTGCAAGCGATGGGGCCTTGTTCATGGGTGCTAGAGTTCATTGCTGAAAAAAAAAGTGCTTGCAGTCCTGTGAACTGCGCTGTCCCAGAGATAAGGACTCTTGTGACATCTTTAATAATGCTCTGTTTTGCCCTGTGAGGGACCAGCTTTGGCAGCTTTGGCAGATGGGCTGCAAGCACAAACTGGTGGCTTGTGTCCAGCTTTTCACCCACCAGAGCCCCTAAGTCCTTCTCCTCAGTGGGTTCTTCTCCCAGTCTGTACACATATCAGGGATTGCCCCAGCCCAGGTGCAACACCTTGCACGTGGCTTTGCTGAACCTCATTAGATTCACATGTGCCCACCTTTCAAGCTTGTTCAGGTCCCTCTGGATGCCATCCCTCCCTTCTGTGGTACCATCTGCACCACTCAGGTCAGTGTCATCTGCAAACTTGCTGAGGGTGCACTCAATCCCACTATCCAGATCACTGATAAAGATACTGAAGAGCACTGATCCTAAGATGGACCCCCAGGGGACACTGCTCGCCACCAGCCCCCACCTGGACATGGAGCCATTGACCACAACCTGTTGGCTGCAACCATCCAACCAATTCTATATCCGCTGAATAATCCACCCTTCAAATCCATATCTTTCCAGTTTAGATATAAGGATGTGGTGCGGGACCATGTAAAAGGCCTTGCAGAAGTCCAGGTAGAAGACATCAGTTGCTCGTCATTTGTCTACTGATGTCATCACTCCATAGAAGGCCACCAGATCTATCTATCACCACATCTATGGCTCGATTTCCCTAGGAATTACCTTATTTCTCCTAAGTTCTGTGACAGTCAGAAAAACAAACCAAGGTGCCAGGAAGACAATCTGCCTCAAGCTTCCCTCCTAGTTCTCCTCTCTCCTTCCAACAAGTGGCTTTTCCACCATGCTTTTCCTGCCTTTAAGCCCTGAGCCATAAAGCAGTGACTCGAAGCGGTCGCAGTGCTGGAGCTGTGTTGTTGGTGCACAGAGCGTGCTGGGGCTGGGAGGCTCCACCAGAGCCTGGGAGTAGTTGAGGGCTGCCCCACGCGCAGGCTCAGATTAGGAGATCCCAGTGGTCCCTTCTGAGTTTAGCATCTATAAATCTGTGAAAGAGGAGCCTTAAACCACAGTGAAGGGCTGAGTCCTTGGAGCATCACTTGGAAAGCTCTGAGTACCCTGAGATCTTGGCCTTTAGTGTTGGGATTTGGGGGTGCAGGAAATCTATTTCAGGAGATTTTTTTTTACTGTTTATTTCAGCTACCTGGTTTTACAGGCAGAGGCTATCAAAAAACTCTAATAAAATATTTAAAGCCCTTTAAATATCCCTAACAGAGTCTTTTCATATCGCGTGCTGCATAAACAGGCTATGCGCTGCTGGGTGCGACGCGGGCATCGCCATTTGATGGCTCCACAGATCCCAGGGCCAGCAGGCTCCCTGCAGAGCTTTCCTCTGCCCTCCTGCATAATGCAGGCCATGGAGCTTCGCCCAGCAATTCCCCCACCAGTACACGAGCTACATCATGTAGAAAGACATCCGCACTTAATTTAAAGACCTTTTTTGGTGATGGAGAATCTGCCATATCCCATGTCAGCTCCTCCAGCGGTTAATTACAAAGCTATTAAGGAGAAAAATATGCCTCATTTTCAACCTGATTTTTTTTAGCTCCTGTCTTCCTGGCTCGTATGCTTTTGTCTGCTAGAGTAAGTAATCCTCTGATACTGCATTGCTCCTTCATATGTAGATTCTTACGGATCATGGTCAATTCATCTCTTATGCTCCTCTTTGATAACATAAATGGATTGCAGTCCTTTGGGTCATCAGAAAATACACTTTCAATCAGCCTGATAGCTCTTCTCCCAACCTTTCTTAGTTTTTCAACATGATTTTTAAGCGTTGACAGCTGAACCGGACTGTTTTGGTCTCATTAATGTCAGACGCAGCGCTAATACATTTCCCTCACCACTCGATACTCCTGTTTACACATGCTAGGGTCATATTAGCCCCTTTAGCAAGAGCAGCATTTGGGGAACTCACATTCAGTTGTTTATCCGTCAGAACCTCTACAGCAAGCAGCCGGGGTGAGCTTCCTGAATATCCCCTTTATGAAACCTCCCGTGGGATCATTCTTCATTTGCAGCTCCTCTTCTGAGACCGTCGTTTAACTGCCTCTAATCCATTTAAAATCTGCCTCATGGATTTTTTCACAGCGCTACTACTCGAAACAAAGCCATCAGCAGAGCGTCGCCCCTGCGATCTCTTGGACTCTCCCCGAGAGCTATTCCCATGGAGATGGATGATCACGTTCTGTTTCACTGGGCAGTACCCGGGGCAGGGGACACAGGTGGGTGCCACACTGTGATGAGGGTCTGCTGCCTCCTCAAGCCTGCCATGGGAAGCAAGGAGAGCTGGAGCACAGCCATGAGCTCTGGAGCAAACAAAGAAGGTAAAGCTAGCTGGTAACAAAGGCAGAGCAGAGAGCAGCTCTTCTTGTGGTTGGATACTCAGCCTCTTGATGGCTTTCAGAGAGTATTTTGAGACAATATCCAACCCGCAGGGGGTCCCAAACCATGGCAGAAGATCCCATGGAAATGCCCCGCTGACTGCTTGAATCCATACTGCTTTTCTGGTGGTTTTAATTTAAGTCAAACGGGGAGGGCTTTGTAACTGGCGACCCGAGCGATGCTGAAGGCTGAGGGTGGTCCTCGGTCCAGCACGTTTGGGTAATGTTCCAGACAGTCTCAGTTTTCCTCTTGTTTGCCTCATCCCTCGGGGGACTGGCAGTACAGGATCCAAAATCCTCCCATATTTTGGGAGCAGGAGGCAGCCTGTTGCTGGCCTCGTAACACAGGGCAGGAGAAATGTTCATTTCCTCCACCTGAAGCACAACAGCCCAGGGGAGCGGAGGGAGGGGGCAGAGCTGCTCCCCCGGAGCAGTGAGGAGCTGCTGCTATCGCTGGGAGCAGTCAGGCGCTGGGAGCCCCAGGCTGTCCCAGTTGCTGAGGCCTCTGGCCAGGTTGTACCCGCAGCCTGCCAGCACTGGCACGAGGCTGGGACCGAGGGGCGTGAACACGCGTAGCACAGCTCAATCCTTCATGCTCTGCATTACAGCTTAAACAAAGGTGGAAAAACCCCACGTTTTCCCCGAAGTGCTACAGTTTCTGGCTGTAACAATGACAGGCAGAGGCTTATCTGGCCTTCCTGCGTGTGGGAGCATTTTCATTGTGCAAACGCTTACAGCTGCACTTCTCATCCGGGGCAACTTCTGCAGCTAAATAAAATTGTTCAAATGAGTTAATCAGCTTAGCACAACGGTTCCTAACATTTTCCACCAAACAATCTGCCTCCCACGTTGTCTCCTTCCATCCTGCAGCAGGGAGAGCCCCGGAGCCCCGGGGCTGAGCGTCGGGCACCGACCGCACTCCCTGGGCACTCCCTGGAAGTGCTGAGCAGAGCTCGAGCTGCGACTTGCTCCTGCCCTGGGGCGCTTCCTTTCTCTGCTCTAAAACTCCCCAGCGAAGGAAAAGTTTCTCCCGATCTGTCTCCAGGCGCTGGAGCTGGCCACACACATCTCCAGCCTGCCCTCTGCCAGGGACGGCTGAGGCTTTCAAGGCTTTGGATCACTGGCAGTAAAATGCCTTATGTATGGGCTTAAAACACTTTTTCTTGGCTTGTTTTGCTTGGTTTTTTTTGTTTGTTTGGTTTTTTTTTTTTTTTTTTTAAATTTGTGTTCATTCCTTGTCTCAAACCTCTCCCTCGGTTTGCCGTAATGCCCTGCTTCTGCCCAGCAAAGACCAAGGGAAAGCCTGGCTGTGGCAGCGCTCCAAAGCGTTATCCTCTCTGTGATGCTAGAACGAGCTTCCAGTGAGGTTGTCCATTCCATGAGTTCTGTACTGGCACCGGCTGAGGCCACACCTCCAATGCTGTGTTCAGTTTTGGGCCCCTCACTACAAGAAAGGCACAGTGTGTCCAGAGAAGGGCAGTGAAGCTGTGAAGGGTCTGGAGCACAAGTCTTATGGGGAGTGACTGGGAGAGCTGGGATTGTTCAGTCTGGAGAAGAGGAGGCTCAGGGGAGACCTCATAGCGCTCTACAACTCCCTGAAAGGAGGCTGTGGCGAGGTGGGTGTTGGCCTCTTCTCTGAGGTAACAGTGAGAGGATGAGAGGGAATGGCCTCAGGTTGCACCAGGCAAGGTTCAGGTTGGCTATTAGGAAAAATTTCCTCTCAGAATGAGTGGTGAGATGTTGGAACAGGCTGTCCAGGGAAGTGGTGGAGTCACCATCCCTGGAGGTGTTCAGGAAGTGCAGAGATGTGGCACTGAGGAACATGCTTTACTGGGCATGGTGGGGATGGGCTGATGGCTGGACTAGATGATCTTAGTGGTCTTTTCTTTCCAATCTTAGTGATTCTATGGTTCTGTGATTCTATGTCTGGTACCCTGTCCAGTTGCATCCTCAAAACCTCTGCTGACGGGGAGGTTGTGCCACTGTTCTCACTGTTAGACAGCTCTTCTCATGTCGAGATGAAAGCCATCCCAGTGCAGTCATATTGGAGGGAGCTGCTGACCCCGCGGAGCAGCAGGAGCAGTGGATGTGCCCCAGTTCCTCAGCTGACAGCCTGATGCATTGACTTAAATGAGCCAGAGCATGTCTGGAATTACTCATCGCTACATAGTGGTAGGTTTCTACCTCCAAGAGGTAAAAAAAGAAGAGCTAAATTCAGTTCCAGCTGAAAGGCAAAGTAATGATAATTAACAAAGTTAACTCTTTGCTTCCCGTTCAAGTTGTACCTACGGAAAAATCAGTCAGAAAGAAATTTCTGTAGTGCTTAGTGCAACATCTGCCCCTCCACGGGGCTGGGATTCCTGGCGGGTGCTTGGCTGAAGTTTCTCATTCCCGCAGGTGGCCCCTCCCACTGCGTCAGTGTCCCCATCCCTGGAAAGCTGTAGTATCCAGCCTGAATCTTTCTAGCTGCCATTTAATCCCATCACTGCAACATGGGGGTGAGGAGGAGACTGATCCCCTTGTTGCCGTAGGACATAGCTGCAGCAATTTGACTCCCTTCTATCCCCACCTAAGGTCTTGGTGCCATTTAGTTAAAGCAAAACTGCTTCCCTTGAAAGTATGTTTCTCACATGCAGTGCTTCAGTGCATTTGCCACTTGATGTTAACAGCAGTGGAAGGCAAGGAGTCCCGTTAGGTGCAGAAAAGCAAGAAGGCGGTTGTGATAAAAATGTGGGAATGTCTTAATTGTCAAATTTATGACAGCGGTGACAATGCAATGGCACAAATGAGGTGAAGGAGCAACCAACCTCAGAAAAATCCAGGCTGGGCTGACTGGAAACCTCACCCACAGAGGGGCTTTGGAAGCATCGCAGTGTGCTGAGACCCCGACAGGTGGAGCACGGTGCGGCGAGAGCTGGATGCCGGTAAGCGTGGGGCACGAACAGCAGCTTCTTCTTTCTTTACATCCGTACCACTGTTCAGATCAGTCTCACTTGAAACACGGCCTTTGAAGCAGCAGCATCTTGGCAGAGTTGTAGTCTCTCTGTTCAGTCTCAAGGTTTAGCAGCAGCAGGGCAGCACGGTTCCCATTTCACACTACAGGTCAGGAGGTGGGACAAGAAACAAGGGACCCTGTTCTTTCACGCACAGCACGTCAGTGGTGGGACTGGGAGTTCAATGTTTTCTGCACTTCACTACAGGCTGGAGGCCTTTGCTCCCATCACGTGGCTTTGCTCCAGTTTAGCGCAGGGCAGCCTGGTCTGGTGGGTGGTAGCCCTACTCGTGGCAGGGGCTTGGAACTCAATGGTCTTTAAGGTCCCTTCCAGCCTAAGCCATTCTCTGATTCTTCTGCTTTCCTTCGGCCCAAGATGCACTGTGCACAGATTCGTGCTAAAATGCAGCTTTCTCTGCTAACATATTCTTCTCACTAACAAAGTTTATGGAGTAGAAAGCTTTTTAAGGATGTAAACAGAATTTAGTAAATTGCAGCCCAATCACAAGATGTTACAATAAAAAAACATGATTTCCCTTTTTTCAGATGACAATTTATCCTGACTTTGTCAGTTACATTGCACGCTATGTAATTTCATTCTATTATTTTGTGTTAAGCCCAGTATTTTCTGTTTGACCAAAATATCTCATCCATCTCTACCTTACAAATAAAAGAACACTCATGGGTTTGGCTGAAAACAACAACAAAAAAAGCACACCAATATGGGAGAACACAATACCGTGCTGGAATTTCAGCATCAGAGTTTCTGGAACTACCTCAGCCGCTGACTTGTACATCACTGTTGTGACCCAAGTGCTGATCCATACAGGGAATAAAGGGGGGCAGGATGGAGATGGGGTGATGTGCACCCTGTCCAGTACCTCCTTCTTTTGTGCTCTGGACCCCTTAGGAGATTTCTTGAGGCCCTGGAGTGTGTCCAAAGAAGGGCAATGAAGCTGTGAAGGGTCTGGAACACAAGTCTGCCACAAAAGTGGCAGTGCATTGGCACAGGCTGCCCAGGGAATGATGGAGTCACCGTCCCTGGAGGCGTTCAAGACAAAGGTAACTGTGGCACTGAGGGACATGGATTAGCGGGCACTGTGGGGATGGGCTGATGGTTGGACTTGATGACGTTAGAGGTCTTTTCCAGCCTTAACGATTCCATGATTCTATGAGATGTCCTGTACCTACAAGTGCACTGCATTCCGTGACATCCCCAGTGCCGGGCAGCAAAATCCTCACGTCCTGTGCTGGAGCCCCATGAGTCAATGGCACAAGCCCTGAACTTGCTTAAATCAGACAAAACACTTTTACTCTATAATAAAAATTCCATGTTTTAATACGTTGCCATGCACAAATGAAGTCAAACGATGCGGAGTACAAAATTGTCAAATATACAAAATGATAAAGCAGATATCCAAAGCTTCCAGAGATCATGCCCGAAGATACCAAAAACTTGATATTGATTTTAATTTCATCATTTATTAGAATTCTTCCCTCCCACCCGGGTTTTATTTTCCATTGATTTTTGAAAACAGAAGGAATTAAAGAGGAAATACAAAAACCGTAGGGTGGAATTAACAGTGATGGCCACTTCGTATACTAAAAATTAGATTGCATGATAATTTCAGTTCTGGGAAAAACGCACTGCTGTACAGAGGAACACCTTGGATGCCTGGGGAAGAGCAGTGCACATCCAACAGAAAGGCACACTTTGTTGTTATGCCACCTCACTTGGCTTCATCTCTAAAATGCTCTCATAGAGGACTGGGAATAACAGTGTGTCACGTTTTACCCATTTGAGTGCTGCCGCTCTACCAGATTTTCAACCAAGTTAACATTAAAAGGAGGTTACAGGAGTATTTTTCTGGTGGATGTAGCTCAGAGCTGAGCCTAAAGGTGGCTGGGGTTCCCTCAGCTCCTGTCCATCACCAGCAGCCAAGGCTGGTTTGGTTCTTTGTATGGGCCACAGATCTGGGGCAACCTTTGGAGATGATGCTACAATTCCAGCTGTTAATTATCAGCTCTTCTCAAAGGTAGGCTCAGCTAACCTTAAATTCAGCTCCCTGACATGCAGGAGCCAAATGCTGGCTGATGCAATGTCAGACTGATATAGGTGGGTATCACTGTCATCTTATCCCTCTCAGATGTGAAAAAGGAATAACAACTACGAGGCAGATCCATGTATCTGGAGTCCCTAGAAGAACCTGATGACAAAGCCAAGTGCATCCCAATCCAAGTACAAGATGGCCCAGCCCAACGCAGGGGTTGGACTGGATGATCTGGTGTTATTTAATGGTCCCTTCCAACCTCAATCACTCTATGACTTCAGTGCTGGTGACTCGCATTTCCAGGTTCTTGCTCCATGCAATTCACCATTATTTAGGGGAAGCCCAGCAGACAGCAGTGACCATCAACAGCAGTGAGTTTCCCTGGCCATGAGCATGCTAACCCTGCAAGGTGGTCTGTCTGTCTGTCCGTCCGTCCATCTCCTGCCACGGCCCCAGGACAGCCTGGTGCGGGGCTCTGGGTGCCCTGCTTGTCCCAGTTCTTCCTCTCCATCAGTGGAGCTGAGCTTAGCGGGGAGCATAAACTGGAAGCTATCATTCCTCTGTGGTTTCTCCATCGCACTGGAGACCACTTAATCTTTCCTACCTCTCTGAGAAGGAAAGCAAAGAAGCAGCCTCCAGCACACACTAAGAGGGCTCCCAGTGTTTGTCTGGATGTGTCTTGAGCCCAGAGCCTGGCTCAGTAGGGAAAGCCCCTGCCTAGGAGTAAAACCAGGCTGTCAATAAACAAACCCAAACATACAGGTCCTCTAAGCATCCCATGGGCAGATTGTTTTTTTCTCTGCACACCTTTTTATTGCTTACACACTGTTGGGCTGCAATATTGATTTTCCTGCTTTTAAAAAAAAAAAATAAATCTGTATGTCGCTATTTAATTTGGTGACATGATATTAAATAGACCAATTCTGGGCAAGTGCTTAATAGAAGTAATGTGATTAGAGATATAACAACAGCTGCACAGGATTTTTTTCTTTTTCTGAAAAGGTATTTAGATATACTTGGAATTAAAATCAGAAAGGAGCTTTTCATCTCATTCTGACTAAGCCTGTGGTACAACAATGCTGAAATCCCACTTCTAGGGAAGAGGCAGCTCTTGTGCAGCCATCATAGGAGTGCTCCACTGCTGGCACACAAGCCAGAGGCCCCACAAATGTACCTGACTGCAGCTGGTATTGACCAATGTTCTCTGAACAATAAATCTACGCCAAACTCATTTTCTTAGGATTTCACACTGGATTAGAGCAAGAATCCCCAAAGATCTTTATCTTCTTAGCTATGTCCCTTTTTGTTCCAGCTTCTTGATATTGATTCAATACCAATTTGCAGTAAGTATTGCTTTTATAGTTTCTTTTGCCTGCATGAACTGTTTACCCTCTAAAATACACATCCTATTCTGTGCCATTTTCCACAGCACAACAAAGAACTCTGAAAGGCGGCTCGTAGCTTTGTGCTTGCCTTGTACCTAACGGCAGCAGCTTCATGAGACCTGGATAAGGAGCCGAGCGCTCCTGCTTATTTTGAAGGTACAATATTCAAAGCAGCCACTCGCAATAAGGCTCGCAGTGCTCACTGCCCCAGCTCATCCCACTGAACTCATTTCATTTGGAGGGCTTCATTCACCAGCTGCAGAGGGGCTAGCTAGGAGAGCAGGAACAGTTTGCTTCGTACTTTGTTCAGCTGCAAAGCAACACAGTGTAATTCTCCATCAGCACTTCAGCTTCTCTACTAGCTGTCGAACATAAAACCTGTTTCATGCCAGCAACATGGTGCCTCCTTGACCAAGAGGGAAAACCATGGCTCTCACTGCTTGCTCACACCGGTCACATGGGTGCGGGACTTTATCCCAGGCTGTTACTACTGAAAGACAACAGACTTATTCTGTATGGCCAAAGGCTTTTGTTGTCCTTTCTTGTCCAGTTCTCTTCTTTAATCACATGCAGAAGAACCTTGTAAATGCGAGGAGACCTATTGCAGCTCCCACCGGGTTCAGGTCAGTTCATAGCTCTCTAAGCCAATATTGTGCGAAAACAATGGATACAGGTGGGCCTGCTTTCCTTTAGTATTTAAACTTCATGAATTTTTAATTCAAAACTTTGCATCTGATGATCTAGTGATGATCCAGGCTGAGCTCTTACACAGCACACACCTAACAGCCTCATCCAGGAACTGCTGAACTGAGCCTCCATTCCCATTTGAGGTAGAGCTTATTGACTTAGAAAAAAGCTCTGCAGATACTTAAAGACCTTACGTGATGGAGAATATGCCAGATAACCAAGTAAGTTGTCTCTATGGGTAATTATCCACCCTGTCGAGCATTTGTCCTTAATTTCTAGCCTGAAATCTGTTTCCAGCCAGCAGAGCACATCATTCCCTTTTCCTCTGAATAAAAGCACTACCTGCCCTCAGCCAGCACTTCCCGCACAGGTAGAGGGTTGTGATTGCAGGCAGATTGAGTCATCTCTTCACATCATCTCTGATAAATTAATAGCTTGAGCTTCATTAGTCTAGCACTATAATAAGAGCTGTTTTCCTGCCCTTGAATGACACTGGGAGCTTTAGAAAATAATCTTTCCAAGTTGTCAATATATGAAAGATGGGCACAAAAGGCTCCGTTAACATCACTGTTGCCAGATCCTAAACAACCTCCAAGTCCTACTGATGGTCCTCCTCAGAGATGACACTTTCCCAAGAGCTCTTGGGGGCTGGCGTTGAGCGGATGACATTGACCTTCATGGCCACCCAACTCCAGACACATTCCCAAGCCCCCAAGGAGGCTCTCTTCTCCCCATGGCTTCTGCACTTGCAGCACTCCAGGTTCATCACCATTTCGTGGCATGCACCTGGCTTTGTCATCTGTAAGTGCTCCAACAGTAATTTTCTGTTTCTCTGGGAGGAACATTGAAAATAGAACATACCTTGGGAGGAGCTCATTAGAAATAGTCTCTCTGATGATAACTTCATATTTGCAACCATTTTTTGTGAGCTAGCAACTAATCAGTTTTAATCCACTTAATGTGCTCTATACTGATTTTGCATTGTGCTTTTTTGTTCTTTATCAGAATCAAATGATCTATAGGAGGCTATGGATAGTATGTCAGCGGAGCCTCTTTTATCAACAAGCCTTTGATATCACAAAAAATGATAACAAATTTATTTGACACAATACATTTCTATAAAAATCATTTGGAGGGTTTATCAGTTTTTAATTGCTTTACTGATTGCTTCATATCAACCTTTCCATGATTTTACCCTGTACTGATAGGAAGCTAATGAGCCTATAGTTTTCTGGGTCAGGTCACTCATTCTTCTTAATTATTGGTTTAGGGTTTGGTTTGTTTTTGTGTAATTGAAAGGTTTTTTTTATGCTTTTAAGTTCTGAAAAATCTTAGGCAAGTTTTCTTACACTTTTGGATTCAGATATCTGGTTGTGTGGATTTAAGAATATATTTGGATAGTGGCTGCTTAATATTACCCATAATTACTGATGGAGTAGGAGGAATTACATTTTAATGTGCAATTTGACTCCCTTATTCTACTGCTTTCAAATACAAAACAAGAATATTTGTTGGCTTTCACATGTTCTGTGAGTAAGCACCATGCTGTACCTAACATCAGATTTGCTACAACTATCTATTAGGATGTAGAACGCATTTGGTCCTACTAGCGCTAGTCTACTGGCCACTGACCTCCCATACATTTTTTGGCTTCCCACATCAAACATCTGCTTTGCTTACTTGCTGATTTAAACTCACACGTCTGCCTAATCACTCATACATTGTGTTGGTGGCATTTTTGCACTCCAGATGGCTTTCTTGCATTTTACCATAGGAGGCTGCAGGTAATGCTGGTAATATTTCCCCCCAGCCATCAATTTTCATTATAACAGAGGACTTTTGAAATTAAAATCGTACTGACCAGTTTTTATATACCCAAGTCAATCACACACAGCATTGTAGCAGGGCCCTTCGAGGAGATTCAGACTGCAGAGAGTTAAAGGTGGACGGGGGTGAAAACTGCAGGGTTTTACTTTGCTTGCCTGAAACAATTCTGAATAATTGAGATCTCATGGCTTTGTGGAGGGTGGAGGGAGGCTACTTTTGGCTATAGCACAAAATCCCCCAGGACCGGCCCCACAGCTGGCATTAACCAACACATCTCAGGAGACGGATGGAATAGTCTATTGTAGGTTTGCTGGGGGCCTGGCCTAGGGTCTTCTGAAAATGGGGAACAAAACAAACAAAAATTTTGTCATTAACAATGGTTTGATTTCCTTAATGACACTGCAGCTGCTTTCAGTCTGGATGCTGCGAAGCAGCCAGCCAGGAAGGAGCCCACTGCTACTGCACGACGCAGGTGGACCAGCAAGGCCGGGGGGCTTGCAGGGCTTTTGCAGTCTCCCCTCCTGGAGGGCTGTGTTCTCCCTAACAGAATAAGTGATGATCAATTCAGGCAAAGAAAGCCTTTTTTTCAGATGAAAAAAAGCAAGGACTAAACCAGTGCAAAAGATGTTTACAGTCACAGCATATTTTTTGAGGTGAGCAATTCCTTCTGTTTTCTTATGTTGCACTTGGCATAATTTGAAGCACTGAGGATGGCTGAGTCTCTGTGTGCCCCTGCCCAGAGAGCAGTGCCCGGGCACCACGCGGGGATGCTTGCTGCTCCAGCATCTCAGAGCTGTGAGCAGTGATCAATGCAACAGTAGCACTGGGCTTTGTGATTATATCCAGCTCCACAGGGCTGATAATGGCTCCTTTATTAAAATAGCATTTGTCTCCTACTCTTTTGCACAGAACTAATGGCTCTGAGCATATTTAAATTCACTTCCTTTGCCGGAAAAACTTATTCACTCCCTTTCATGTTGACTTGGTCTTTGGCGCTCTCGACATAAATGATTTATTGACTAGAGATAAAGCATTGTTTCCACAGAACTGTTCTTGCGATCCAGGCAAAAGCGGATGTGTCCGCTCTTAATAAGGTGTTCAGCATAAAAAATGCAGTAGAGTTGATTGTCTGCACTCAAGAGCCTTTCCGAGAACACATACCTGCCCCCATTCACAATAACAAAAAAATCTTCCCCACATGTTTATTTATATTAAAAAGTTTTCGGAAGAATACGCTGGGATCCGGATAGTTGTTCAGTAGCTGCAGAACAATTTCATAAATATCCCTGAGGAAGCATGGCCTACTTTGGGAGAATAACAGTGATTAAAAACATCCAAACACAATGAATAGTTAAATACAAGCCAAAGTACAGTGATTTCCTTATGGCTCCTGCAGACAGTTACACACATGAGGAGTGTCGCGGGGCTCAAGGGAACTATTCTTGCTCACACTTGGAGTTCTCCACATGCACGGGCTGTCTGTAGGATGGAGACCTACACCGCTGCCAAATGAGCTTGGTCCATGGGCACCTACAGCAGAGTTCTCACTGAGTTTGGCTACACGAGGGTCTGGATTTTTTTTCACATTTCTCAGGGCCTGTAACACTGGTTTTCTAGATCACCATAGCTAGAATCCTGGGAAGCTTTTAAAACAAACTGTTTCAATGGGAGAAGTGCACACATCTAAATTCATGACCGTATACTGGAAGATGTTCAAAACTAACACTGATACAAAAATGCTTCTAGCAGCTCTTTGCCTAACTCAACTTTTCCTCATACGTCCTTTTAAGATAATACTCTCTGAGAAACTCTTCTTTATCATTCAAATGATTCCATAATTTTTCACTGGATAATAAAATAAGAGAATCTCTACTGCAGAAGTACAGCATTCTCCTTTTTAAAATAATTTATACCCGAGTTGTTTGGGTTTTTTTAATTGCTGTACCCACATGAAATTGGCGTCAGCTGCCAGAGCACATTTTTAAAATCTCTAGCAGAAAGAGCTGTAAAATTTACTGGAGCTTATAATGGAATTCTGCGAGGTGCTCGGCCACTTCTCTCAATACGGATCAGATTCCAACCTGCAATGCTATGAAAAGCTCTAAAAAGTGCAAATGCTGCTGTTGGCAAAGATTCTTACATCATAAGGAGAACTTGTACACCAATAAATTTAAAGTTAGGGGCCAGGATTTTCAGAAAGAGAATATAAAGCTTACTGTTTTCTACTTTTCAGGAGATTCACTTGAAAACCAATGGAAAGACCCAAACCACTAGAAATCACTAGCAACTTCTGAAAATCTTGGCCATCAATTTCCTTCTGGATTGAACAGTAAAGAAGCATTCAGCATGCTGAATCTGAGATGGGTGGAGAGCTGTAACCTAAGCCTGCACTCATCGGAAAAAATTACACCCAAAATGTATTTATCTATTGATTCTACAGGCACCCTCAGAGGCTGACCTTGAATTCTCTAGCAATGAACTGTACAATAGATTTTAAGTATCATAACACAGGAATTTGCTCTAAAAAGGTGCCTTTACCTTGATGTAATTGTGCCTTCTCTCCATCGGTGCATCTTCACACCAGAATGGCACCTCACCCACAGTTTGGCACATACACTAATAGCAACTCTATGGTATCTGCCTATTACATTGGAGAGAATGACAGTTTTTAAATATACAAAAAGCTACCTTTGATCTTAAAGAAATAAGGAACAAATAGGTAAGTCCCCTTAGCATGTTGATGGCATCAGTTCATTACAAAAGAGTGTGTCGAGAAGGTCCTGATGTTAGGGACAGACATTAATTCCACTAAGTCCCCGTGGAAGAAAACAGTACCACAGCCAGCTGTGATACAGCCAGTGATGAGGCCAGCCATTCAGAGACTGAACAAAAAACAATGCTCAGATTGAATGCAACAGTCTTGAGCCTGCTACAGTATATTGAAAGGCTTATTAGAACCGTTTGCTTATTCCTATTTCCTACCAAAGTACGATTTTGGATAGAAAGTGGAAAAAGTTAACAAAGAAGTCTGCCCTCTTCAGAGGGAGTGTCTTGCTCCTTAGAAGTATAGTCTTACGCATTACCTTTTCCAGAGAGTTTGGTTTGGACCGTGATTCCCTAGTCCTGCCCAAAACGTAAGTGGTGGCCAGCATAAAGAACCTGAATTGTTCCAGTTTGTTCTGTTTCTATTGTAGACCAAACCCTAGGTCCAGCTCATCTCTGAGAAGGGTGCTCTCCCTTTCCTCTCCCTCGCTGAGTAAGAAGACACATTGGCACACCAGAAATGAGAGCCTTTGATATCTGCTGGTTGGGAGGGAGAGCAGATGCAGTGTCCTACAGCTCATTCAACCAACCCTGTTCTTGGCTACCACTGTGACAGCTGTTCTGAAAGTCTCCACAAAGTCACACCTCTGCCACGTGCAAATCTATCTACACAATGTACTGTGAATCAGTGAAGGTATGCTAGTAGTGGACTTCAGTTTGGATGCAGTCTCAGCACAAATACTGAAACAGATCCTCAGTATTCAGAAAAGACCATTATATATATATGGACTGTGCTAATTCTGTGCAGAAAGCACGCATGAAGTGCCGATATTGTTTAATGGAATACTATTAGACTGCAAAACTAACATATACAAGACTTTTACATTCCTATCAGGGGTGTAGTAATGTGAACATATCCACGGAGATTGGAGAATTGCTGCAAGTTTTTCCTAAAACATCATGCCATCTGCATACATAATAAAAGAATCCAGTAGTTGCCATGCTAAAACAGGACTTCTAGTGAAGGGCATAGGCAGTCCCCTAAAGGGAACCCAAAGTTATGCACAGTGATGAAAACTGGAAGAAATTTTCCAGCTAAAGGTCTGTCAATGACCATTTTGAACAAATTAGCACTGGATATTATGCACCACGTTTTTACTCCACAGCAAACCAAGTCTTCCCAGAATGTGTCATCTTGAGTGGGCTGATTTTACCCCACGTTTGTCTTCACTCCTCCAAGGTCACCTTCTGGCAGTGCCATTGATTATGGTTTTTTTCATGAAGGAAAGTTCATTTTCATATCAAGTGGCAGGACAGCAGCTTTACAGGCTGGAGATGTTTATGGAGAGCTCTCTGCTGGGGCTGTAAGAAACAAAGCAGAAAACCAAAACCAGACAGTGAGTATAGACCAGAGCAAAGGAATTACCATGTATTTCAACTACATGTTTGTGCTGAGCAAATGCATTTCTGCTGTAAAGATAAACTACTCTTAGAACATCTATTATGACCCTGGCACTTTCTTTAATCAACTTTACTCATCAACCAAAAAACTCTGAGCTTAATCAATTTCTTAGATAAATATAAAGTGCAGACCAGCAATCATTTGTCTAATTTAACAAATGCTGCTTGAATTTTATTGCCTCATCTTAAAGCACTGCTCACTCTTTCTCCATTCTGAGTCCCATAGGGCTTGGATCTTGGCTGGGCTTCCATTAACTACTGAGGTGCCACGATAGCCAAATGCTGGAAAGGTTCAAGTGTCAAGGTAGAGGTTGATGTTCCCTCACCACTTCTGCTGGCCAAGACAATAAGACTTGATCATTGCTCTAGTAAAGCACCTTCAATTTTTGTGGCACTGAAGCTGCTATTCCTTGCCTTGAAGTCCTCACAAAGCTGTAAGGCAATCACATAACAAAAGACTAAGTGGAGGTCTCTTGTAATTTCTCCTCTCCTCTGCCCAAACTCTTCTTTGAGATGCAAAGCAGGACAAGAGATAATAAACACATGATGTAATAAAGAAGCATGGCCAGGAGGGCGAGGGAGGTGATCCTGCCCCTCTGCTCTGTGCTGGTGAGACCTCACCTGGTGAACTGCATCCAGATGTGGATGTGGAGTAGTCAGAACAGGAGAGATATGGGCCTGTTGGAGTGCGTCCAGAGGAGGGCCACCAAAATGATCCAAGGGATCGAACACCTTCCCTGTGAGGACAGGCTGAGTAGACACAAGGAAAAACTCTGCCCAGCAAGAGTGGCCGAATTTTGGAACAAGTTACAGATTGTGCAATCTCCACCTGCAGAGATTGTGGAATCACAGAATCCTTTGAGTTGGAAGGGACCTTTGAAGGCCATCTAGTTCAACTCCCCTGCAATAAACCAGGATACCTACAGCTGCATCAGGTTGCTCAGAGCCCCATCCTGCCTGACCTTGAGTGTCTTCAGGGATGGGGCATCCACCACCTCTCCAGGCAACATGTTTCAGTGCTTCACTACCCTTACCGTAAGAAACTTTTTCCTTATATCCAATCTGAATTTCCCCTTTTTGTTTGAAACCATTTCCCCTTGTCCTTTCACAACAGACCCTGTTAAAGGGTGTGTCCCCTTCTTTCTTATAGCCCCCCTTTAAATACTGAAAGGCCGCTATCAGGTCTCCCTAGAGCCTTCTCTTCTCCAGGCTGAACAACCCTAGCTCTCTCAGCCTGTCCTCATAGGGTGGGCTCTACCAGCTTGCCCACATTCACCTCTTCCAGCCTCAAACCATTACAGCTATGGAAATGAAGGTCTGTTTGAGTGGGGAATGGGTGGGATGCAAACCTGCAGGTTCTGGAAGACCACTGAATGAGATTTTATAAAAGATAAGCCCAGACCTTGCTATAAGCACCTTATTCCTCAGTTTAAATATGGCCTTTGAAATAGAGGAACAGTAAAACCCAGTCTCCTTAGCTACTTCCTTCCTTATTTAGGCACATTCACTCAATTACGGTGCTAGATTTCATTTTGGTTTTCACAGCTGTACTACTTTTATTCTCAAAGCCCTTCAGTGCGATGATCCCACCAGCACCTGCTGTCATCTGCTCCATGACAAACCTGCATCCAAAGTGGCATGAGAAAAGGCGCATGTTTGGGACCCAACAAATGTTTTATTCTATGAGAGAACTGGCAGGAAGGTTTTGATCCTTCATCTGGCATAGGCAGATAACCAACCACATCCCCCAGGGCAGAAAAGGAAGCAATGGGGATATTAAGCAGGTGTGAAGATAAAGGGGAAATCTGGGGGAAGGTTTTAAACTTGGAGAGAAGCAAACAGGTACCTAACCTCAAAAATGTTGGATTCCAGGTGGACTGGAATTTTTGCCGCATTGGCAGAGAGGTGATTGCTTCACAAAGGAGAAATAAGACTTCTTTTTTGAGGCTAAATAGCTCACCTGCTGCAAGGAAGGGGAAATATGAAAAGCTCTCCCAAGCAGTCAAAAATACCTTGCCTATCTGCAGAGTAACAGGACTAAAATGAAACGGGCAAACTGGCTACTTACACCAGGTCAGGCCTCAAGACTCCCATGCTGCAATTCCCATCATCCACTCTGTCTGAACCCTTGGCCCACGGACATGCCCAGGTTTTACATGAGCCAGCGGCCCATGAGAAACCCAAGAACAAAGAGCAGCAGGGACTGATCCATACCCATGCTCCATCACACCGTGGTGTGAGCATAACCAAACCTGGAAGCAACTGATGACACCGACCTTGGGGAAAGCAGTAATCTGTTCCACTCTGAACTTAGAGCAAGCAAAGCAAGGGGTTAGCAGTGATTTAGCACGTTTCTTCTCACTTTATCTTTCGAGGTCATGATTTTAGAAGCACTTATTCCCAATTGTAACCTATAATTTTTGATGCCCAGATGGAGACTACACTAACGATCTTGGTTTTCTAACAGCATGTACCCAGCACATTTGGAAAGTAAGATCTTTTTAAAAGGTATCACAAATGAGCAGTTGTCTTTGAAAGTGTTGCCTTAGCCTGTAGGCTCATGGAATGACGACTGCCTTTCACATGGGGTTTGTAAGATTACCAACTCAATGGCCTACAGATCTAATCTCGTATGACATTTTCAAGAAGCTGCCATAGAAGGACACCAGTCAATTCAAAGCCAGAGATGTATTTCATTTCTGAGTGTGTGATTTTTTTCTAACTAGGTAAAGGAACATCCTTTTCATTCATTTTAAATATATGTTAATTCAGCTCAACCTAGCAGTATTGCGTATTTTCATACTTTCATAACTGAAGGATCCTGATAAAGAAAACAAATATCTATTTCCTTCACTATGTTTCTTCTACAATGGAACTAACATTCCAATATTCTGCAGATTACTGCAGACTTGTTGCATCTTGCTTCTTAATATTTAGCAGTATTGCTAGCTTTGAAAAATTTCATACAGTGACAAAAGGAAACGGTTGCCAGCTCATTCATAGACTTACCCTTTTTCTTTATTGTTCACTGAATTATAACCACTGAGGTATGAGAGCTAATGGAAATTAATGCAAAAACAAAACACATCTTTGGGGAGCTACTGATCCAGGTCAACCATCAAAAGAGAAGGAGGAACAAGGATTACCAAGGGCTGGGAAATGCAGCCAAGGGGAGCTGCAGCAAGAACAGGATGGTTCCACATTGCAATCAGTGCCCCAGGCCAGATGACACCGAGTTTGGTTTCATTTCACCATGAAATCATCCCCTGGCTGTTCTGGGCTGAGTGGGAGGAATCTCTGCATCTTTTATTCTCTAGGTAAAAGCAGCTATTGTTGCACATCCTTATTACCTAACCCTGATAAGTAGAGTCAACAGTGCCAGAGCTCGAAGGTTACCTGAGGGTCTGCCTGTCCTAGCTGGTGCCCTGCAGCCCACTGCACCCAGATCCCAGCTCCCAGCTCCCAGCCCCCAGTCCTGTGTTGTAGGGCAGCCAGACAAGCCTCAGGGCTGCTGGAAGACAGCGAGCTGCCGGGCTGCCAGTGTCACTGCCTCTCTGCTTGTATTAGAACGGTGCTAAGCAGTGACACATTAATCAATGGGCTGAGCACAACACCCAGCAGTTAAGAAGGAAAACAGGGATGCGGGTGATTTTTGATCAGACAATTTTGTTTTGATTCCCAACTAGTCACGCGTTGGTCTGGCTTGCCTGACTTTCCCCTCATTACTAAGACCTGGTAACCGACACAGTCTTGAAGGTTACTTAATGTTGTTTGTCAAATGCAGTTATCATTATGGTAGAAAAATACCAAGAGGGAAAAGGGAGGAAGTCTCTTCTTGATTTTGATATTTGAATTTTCTTGCCAAGCAGGAAACCAACACTTAAGTTTTTGAGCAGATAGAAAAGGTGGGCCTATGAGCACAACATCTACAGCTTCAAACATAGTAATCCTAGTTCCAAACCGTTAGTACTCATTAATAAATCCATGCTGAATAACAGCTGCAAAAATATGGAATTAAAAATGGATGTTTCCCTTCAGTTCTCCTTTTTTTTAGGACACCATTATGACATATTTTTCATTTTCACCCCCCAGCCATGAAACAAGATGGTTTGGTTCAAAGGATCAGGGACACAGATGTACCACTACAAGACTCGAGGAGCAGACTCTTTAAAACAAACAGCAGCCAACAGGGAATTGTTATTTCTGCAAACGTGAACTCAGGGTTTCTTTTTTTTTTGAAAACACTTCTTTTTCTGGGCAGCATGCTCCCATAACCAGGTGCTCTTAATCCACCTGAACATATTTTTAATACCGGTCCATAAATATGCTACTGAATATTCCCATGTGGGATTTCTGGAAGAGAATGGCTCCACATGCAATAAAATCCTTGGCGTTATTTATGCGTTTCCGCACTGCTCCCCCCGAGCGGTCCCAGGTTCAACAAGGGCTGTACGGAGGCAGCTGGCACGCAGCCTGCATGCAGCCAGCAGTGGTGTGGCACACTGTGGGACAATGCTCAGCGCAGTGGGAGAGCCATCATCAGCCACCGCCTGTACGTGGGAATGTGGGGTCTTGGCTCGCTTGCAGCTTTGCACTCTGGATCAACAGCAAATCTCGTCTTAAGGAAGGCTTCAGGGTGGCCTTCAAAAGATAGAGAAGACATATCTACTGTTGCTTTTTGCTGATGTACTTTTCTTCCTACACTCCGTTTTATGCTGAGGCTCCAAGGAGCTCAGCTGGGGATATCTCGGTTTGAAAAGGATGCTCAGTGCTTCAAGACAGATGATGAAGATTCAACAAGGTCGAGCAAATCCTTTCTCCTATATTCTGACTAAAGAGAAAACTCACTTCTTGCTTGTGATGCGGGGCTCCGTAGCCTGTATCAGGCAATTTTGAGATGAAACATTTCTGGGAGAATGGATGTCATGGCAGATGCTCTCAGCAGGTAACCTTCCAAAAAGCCAATTAGTCAGAGGTTATCGCAGCTGCTCTGTGAAACGCAGTTGGTTCACACAGAATGGGTTGAAAATGTAGTTGTCCAAAATGTGTTTCACTAAGCTATTCAGTGTCCTCAAATGGTCAGATTAGCCAAAAGTCTCCTCATGAGTCATGCATGATTGCAGCTTCCGTACTACAGCAGATCTCTCATCAACTTTACTAGGTTAAATAAAATGAGGACACACATTGATTCTGTCTACAGATGATTTATGCAGTAATTTCTGTTCCTCGCCTCTTCCTTCAAAAATCTGAGTTCACAATGGACATGATGAGCTCCCTAATGGGCTTGAGCTACCACTCCATCTTTGTTTTGTAAAATATCCTAAAAGCGTTCTAGCATCTACTGAGCTTGATTTTACAGTGTTTATCTGGAATCCTCAGAAGGAAAAATTATCCCCCAAGATGTATGCCCTTTTCACGTCTAAGCCTAAACAAAATGTGACAATTCCCAAAACAAGTTAAAAGTCAAGTTCAAAAAGCTGGCAAAGTCCTGGGAGAGACTTTCTTCGTTCAAAGTGGCTCATTCATCCTTACTTAGGATGCTTCATACATCTCACCATCTACCTGCTGCTGCAAATATACAAAGAAAAAAGAGACGTGCTTTTGCATTCAATAAAACACGATGACTTCCTTGAACTAACAAGCAGCTAAAATATTTTGAAAATTGCATGCAACCACTTCCTTAGTGTTTACAGCTTTTTTCAAAGAATTCTCTTGATATACTGCAAACCTACCCATCAGCGTGAACAGTGAACTGGCTGTCCACCAGCATCCTTCTCTAGAGACTCGAGTTATAGAAAACAGAAAGATTTAAAAGAAAGGGATGCTAAGCAGGCTGAAAGTTTCAGCTGGTGCCGTCTGAAATTCAAAGCGCACCTGAGATTGCCATCTTCATACCCTCTTATGCACGTCTCTCCCTGCCTGCCTCCAATCAGTTCTTGATCTCACAAGTCCTTGTGGGGTGCTCTGAAGGAAGTGAAAAAGGTTGTCACAGATGAACAGTCTTCCACACACTGGCTCTAAATAGTCATTTGCACCACATTTTGTGCCTTTGCAGATCCATTGCTTTTGTCTTGAGAGACTGAGTTTTAATATGAAGCACTGGGAACTGTGCAAACTGAGTGAACTTCTAAAAAATAAATGGCCTCAAGTGGTATCTCCAGCACGCAAATAAGGTGCTGAGCCACACAGTCTGCAGCAGCCTGCAGTGGTTTGGTGGCTGCTCTGATCCCTACTGGGAACCTGCCCTTGCTTCTGTTCTGCAGCTTCTAGAGGACATTTTCAATCCTATCCCACTCAAAACCATGCTGCAGCTTTTGGAAAATAGTTCTGTCCACTGTATCACGATATTACTTACCTGAGGATCCTTCAGCAAAATACGCATTAAGAACATAATCAGAGGAAAACAAGGACGTTGCTAGAAAAATCAAAGTATTATAGCAAAAGGGTTTGGAAACTGGAGCTACAGCTCCCTCACTGCCTATGCAGAGCTGATGCAGGATTAATAGGTGGAACAAACTACCCTCCTTTGGGGAGATATTCACTGGGAGGTTCCCTGCAATGAAAGTTTTAACTCAGTTCTCATTCTGTGAAGTGATTAACCAAGCGAGAAGGAAAATTACACCTACTCCAACCACTTAAATGATTGCACGTGTGTGCACACATTTCCTACAAAACAAAAACATAGATCATGAAGCCTACAAAATCAGCCTCTTCCCAAAAACACTGAACAAGCAACCCTATTTCCCACTTTGGAGGAATGGATTATGATATATCCTTCTCTCATATTATCACAGTGTTATCACTGTTTTCCCTATTCTTCTGCACGTATCAGAGAGAGAGCACACAAGAAGGATTTTTATGCCACTTGTCACTTATTTTACCCTTCTGCTTCAGCATGTGGCCCACCACCTCATTAAATGCACAACATTCAACCTTAATCTGGAAAATAATTATTGTTATCCTCATGGTCTCTTCTAGACACACTGTCCAAGCATTTCACAAACAAAATGCCTCAGTTCCAAATACTCTATGAGAAGAAGATATTGCCTTATTTTTCAGTTCCTAGTTAGGCACAAAGAGTTCCAGACTACGCTGCTGGAATCTGTCTGGCTTCTGGCTCTGACTTCAGCTCCGGGCTGCTGGAGCTCCTGAGTTAGGTGAAAAACTGACATTGAGAGAGAGAGGGTTTGAGAAGACTCCTGGAATACATAGCTGGGTCTGGAAGCTGGAACTCCGAGGAGTGGTAGAAGCAGGACCCTAAAGATGCCAAAGAAAGTCTGATTTTGACCATCTATACAGACTCCTCAGCATACTTTTACACGATGCCTTCTTCTAATCTGCTCCAAAGTGTGATTTTTACAGCAAATTGACTCCTGCTGATTGCCCACCTGACAGGAAAATCTGCTGACCTGTCATTTTACAAGCCAGCACAGCTTGGAAGCCCGGGAAGCACACAGTCACCATGTCATCCTCATCAGCTTGGCTGTGACCAGACCAAGAAGTTCTTTTTAGGCCTCCACAAAACCGGAAAAATCAGCATGGTGCATAAGCAACTACTGTTTTTTAAAATTAAACAAATTTCAATGCTCCTGGCCTAATTCTATAACTGCAAGACCAAGCTCAAAGACGTGCTGCAGCAGGGGACGGTCTTGCCTAGGCAGAGGTCCTCTTCCACCCCATGCCAGATGCCATGACAGGGAGGGCAGCTGAGCACTCTGCAAACCCAGCTCATGTCCCTTTCTGGGTGGCTGCAAATGAACTACAGAGATCAAAATGAGTTATCACCTCTGAAGAGTTCCGTGGGTGATTATTAAGACTATGTCTTAGTGTACAGCCACCGGAGACCCCAGATACCAGTAACAATGGCTCTGCAGAAGAGCCTGATAAATGAAGGATGGGCTGATTGTATCAAAGAGGTTCTTAAGTCAGGCACGAAGGCCTGAAATTATGTGGGCTGTGTTGATCACAGAGCCAAGCAAATAAGATACTCACGAAGACATGACAGGTATGGAACAAAGGATACCTAGCCAGCAATCAGAAGGAAGTTCAGCTGTTGATGTTCCTGAGAATTAATAATCAGATCCACACAAGAACTTTATTATCAGTTGCAAAATCTGCTTTGCCCCTTTCCTATTATTTTAGTTTGCAGGCTATCCAAAACACTCACATATTTTTCTGTCACCTTTTGCATCATGCACAAATATGTTCTGAAAAAACAATCACACAGAAATACACCTAAGTGGTTTCAGACTGGTGGCTTTGCCGTGTTCTGTGGAGCTGACTGCTGCTGCTGGTCACTGACAGCTCAAGCAAAATGTTATTCAGATCTGTGTCATGTTCCTCTCCTTCCACAATTAGCAATATGAACCATGTATGTACAGTATGGCAGTTGGGCCATGTCTGCAAATCCATCTTTCCCTCCAAGGGAAGCTCATTCCTGGGAAGTCAGCACACTCTCAGGTGACATCACCCCATGCAGCCATCACCGACCAGCACTTGGGTCTGGAAAGTGCTCTCATAAGCTGCACTGTGGACATACCCAGTATAAATCAAGGACAGGACCAATGGACTGAGTGGCAGAAAATAATTCAATACCAGGTAGAAATTGACCTTTAAAAGTCAGACAGAAGGGCATCTCCACACTTCAAATAGAAGGATTTGGGGCTAAATGTCATATTGGGAAAAAGATTTTCATTCATCATTTTGATTCTTTGCCGGCACTTTCCAAGTATGGATGGATGCAAGACAGTGAAATATGCAGCAGGGCAGGGGCTTGGACTCCGTGTTAGGGTGAAGGCCTTGCCTGCCACATTATAGCCCAGCAGACTTCCATGAGCTGTCCAGCTAAGTAAATACATAATTGTTCTGCACAAAGAAGAACAGCATCAAGAAGATATACTTACAGACTGTCTCCTTCCTTCCTGGGAGCCTGTCTTTAAAGATAGAGATGGAAATAAATATGCTTGCGTGGCCTTCTGAGATGATTACTCTGTTGAGCTGCTTTAGTGTAAAGCTGGCTGGGTATTTCCACACTGCAGACTGCAAGACTGGATGTAAATGAGAGAGCAGCAGGGTAAGGGTATGGGAAGGAACTCTCTCAGCACTCAACTCTGAAGTTCAGCTGGTATTTGCACAAACTCATTTCTCCCAACCCAGACAGGCGACCCAGTCTGAGCTAAATATCAATGCTTCTTTGATGAGCAGGGGAGAAAGACAGGGTGCTTGGAAGAGTTATCCATCCCACTCACTTATCAGATTGGATAAACGATTCTTTGGAAGGTCCTCTCTCCACTGATTATCCAGACAAGCTAAATGATTAGTGCAGAGCAGGTACCCAGCAATTAAATGGCAAACAAGAAGTGACAGGAACTGCAATGTAATGCTTAATTTGATTGTAACAAATTCCAATTAGCATGTGAAATGTAGGTACCACAATGTTCAGGATTAGCATGTTTAATGCTTACATCTCTACTGAAACCAAGAATGATATAGGTTCCAGTGAGGGACAAGAGCCCTACATTCCTTTGAGGCCTTGGATATTGGAATTTGACAAGGAAATTACATACTAAATAATCTTCTTAGAAATTTATACACATAGCTGAGATAATGAGATGCTTCCTGCAAACAATCTACAAAGTACTGAAGTTTTTTAGAGAAATTATTTCCTCAGCACTATTGGTATAATTTTGCAGCTGGATATTTTATTGTGTCCATGCTGCCAAAGAGTTTCGATTTGCTGCTGATTTGCTTTTCATTTCTATTTGCAACACGCAAACAAATCGACATCAAGGAATTCACACAGGTATGTAAAACAGGAGTAAACAAAAACAATGCCTTGTTTATTATTAAACACCTTGCATATTTTAACTATGGTAGGCAATTAGGTTGGTAGGAATTTGCAACTGGAGAAGTTGCACCATTTTATCTCAGGCCAAGCAGTTTATCGCGATTCATGCACAGACAAACTTCTGTGCTTCAAAAATCCAGGGAAAACATGTAATAGGATGTGGTATTCTTCTTCCAGTGCCAGAAAAATACAGATCCCAATTACATTTTTGCTTCAAGGAAGGAAGGAAGGAAGAATTTCTGCCACTGGAGCATGAAAGAAATTTTGGCTAGAAAGACTATGGGCAAGATTTTCCAAAAAAACCCCAAACCCCAAATGATTTGCACACCAAAGTCTCATTTAGAAGTCAAAAATACTTTGATTTCTAAGTTACTTGTGAATATTTTCTCTGATGATTCCTGCAAGTCATTTAATATTTACCCTAAACAAGTGCTGACATATTCAAAAGCAGATCTGGGGCTGCAACAAGTTCTGGTAACCCCTGAAGACATTTCTAAAGCCTCACCCACTAGAGATTCAAAACTTCTGGCATGTCCATATGTCTGAAATCTTCAGTTTGCATCGTGCATTTGTCTATTTAGGATAATTAAGGGTATGCCTCCGTGAACACATTACTGCGAGGTAAGCGGGGTCTGGATTTACAGCAGAACAGATGCTCTGCTATAGCTGTCCATGTGCATGCCCTTACCCCATGGTACATGCAAGGCAGCTTAGCGCCTGTCACTGAATGGGAGCAGGCAACACATTCAGCGTTCGCACTCCATCTTCCAATTACCCCTCAGCAACTTGCTCAGGTAGCTGCGCTGTCATATTTGTTTTACACCCCAGCCACTATCACAGCCTGCCCAGGAATAAACACAGGCAGAATGTCCTTCGCCAAGACATTTTTTAGGCTGTTTACTGTCACCTCCAATCCGCCCTTCAAGGAGTTTGTATGCAGCACTCATCCCTGCGTTCTCTGAAAGAACTCAGGATTCTGGACTCTGGTCCAGAGGGTGTGAGAACTGGGGGTCTGAGAGAGCTGCAAACATGTTAAATACCGATTTCCCAATGACGCTGCCATTTAGCTTCTACTTTCAGTTCTGAGATTACAGAGGAAAATGATCTCACCTCATTAGGGCGTAACTACAACATGCTGCTACAGCTCAGGCCTCACAGCTTTTTTCCAGCTTTCTCTGGTTGGAGGCTCCCATGAGATGGCTGTATCTGCGGACACAGCAGCATCCCGGATACATGTCTGTGATCACTGGAGCACAGCTCGTCACCAAGAACTTTTGTCTTCAGCCTCTTGGCCCACACCCTGGGTTAGAAATTCTTTCCACATCTAAGTGGGACCAGCATGTTGAGAAATTACACCTTCTGATATAGTTCAAAGGCGTTTCTGTGCTGCACATGGATTTGGTTCAGTTCTTACACTGACCAGGCCACTTCAGTGAGCACTTTTAAATCCACTGCAACAAACCCACCTTGACCATCAGCTGGAAGCTGAGGAAATCCATCCATCTGGGCTTTTCATCTTGCAGATACTACCGGATATTTGGAAAAAGTAACAAATAAAAAAGCTTTTTACTTTTGATTCCAATTCTGAAGAATTTAACCGACAAATAACCTGTGATATCTCTACTAAAAAAGCTAAAACTTCCATATTTGTTACATTAAAAAGCGATTCCGTGGTTTTGCATTTTGCTCCTGGAAAGCAAGTTTTCTCTTTCTGTCTGTGAAAGGAAGATCACAGCTCTGTTTCCTGCACATACAGAGTTCTGGGAGCACTCCATGTGATGAATCATGTGGAGACAACCTTGGGCCTCCAACTTCTCCTTTCAGCCAGCACCACTGCCCTTCTACTGGGCCAAGCGTGCTGTACAGGACAATGGGACTATGAAATATGCCCCTATGGCAAACAAGACAGAAGAGCAATGCTTGTGTTAAACCAATTCATGTCACTGATCTGCTTTACAGCTCCAGCACAGCCCCAGCAGCCCTGGCAGGGTGTGGGCAAAGCAGCTGCAGGCAGCAGCAGCAGCATCTCAGGCCAGATCCACCACTGAGGTATCATATGGTGGAGTCATATCTTGTGTCTCCCCAAATGCTGGCTATGATCTTCCATAGAACATCGATGTTTAACTCAATTTAGAAAGGTAATAAAGGATGAAGGCAGTGGCATGCGAATGGATAGACAACACTGCAGATAACTGGGAGAGCTAATTCTCTTTTTAACTAACAATAGGGACAGCAGACCCACTGGCAACAGCCAGAGCATTTGTTCAAATTATGCATTCTCTGACTTTTCTTTTGCTACTGGAGGACCCAATCCTGCGGCTATTTTTGGTAGTGTTATTTTGTCAGTGCCCAGCCATGAATCGGGGTCCCACTGTGCTATTCAAACACTTGACTAAAGGCTGGTTTCTGCCCAGAGACTTTGAAACTTAACTTAAAAAATCCCAGAGGTTTTAATGGCAGGAAGAACTGCATTAGCAGTACTTTCTTCTATTGTCTTTTATTATTTATTTTACTAAATATTGTTTACTTCATTTGCAGTAATTAGAGTAGAATAATGAAAAAAATGTTTTCAAGCAAAAGTCTGGAACGACTCTGCAGTACTGCTGGTGAAATAACAAGCCATTTCAATGAAAAAAAAAAACCATAAGAACTGAACAGCCCCAAATGGCTTCCACAGAGCCTTTGTATGTATAATACTGCCACAGCAGTATTGTATGCAAATATATAATTTAGTTATTTTTATGTAACCTGGTTATTTTGTAATCACAGAAGTAGGGTTTAGACAAATGGAACATATGCCATTTGTAAAGAAACAACCTGGGAAAAATATGCACTGCAGTTCTAGTCCTGATATGTAAATTCAGATACTCAAAATACACATTGTCACCTAACAGCAGATCATTCAGTTTCATTAATGACATTGATTTTGAGTTAAACTAGAATATACAGAAATGAAAGCCTATACAGGTACATGATCTTTTAAAACAAATTTTAATGAATAATGATTAGCTTTTATAAAATGCTTTTCATTCAAGCCTGTTTTCAGAACCAACTGCAGACTCACATACTCATTTGTCCCCAAACAAAGGATCTCACCAGGTCTTTCACCAGACAACCATCACCACCTGTGTGACAACATGAGGTGCTTGTAAAGTTGCACAACACTTTTAAAACTCTTTTTGTACCATAAATGTGAAATGCAGACAGGATGTAGACAGGATATGTCTATAATAACCCTAGCTAAAATACAATGAGAAATATTTATACTTATATACTTATATATCACTAAATCTATTGAGACTACATATATAAAATAATCAGAATTGATTATGACTGAATACCTAAATTCTGCAGATCCTGCAACATTTCCAATGGCACTGATCATACCACCACGCTGAGATATCATTTGCAATGACCTTTAAAGAAAATGCCCCCTCTTCCAAGAAAGCTGACTGCCTGCAGGACAAATGTCTCAGATATGAGCTCATGACTGAGTGGCTAATATCTTTACACAAATCCAGCTCACCTGATTGAACATGAAAAACGGTCCTGAGACTGTGCATTCTGCCTGTGTCTGAGATTCTGATTCCAAAACCTTTGTAGCAGCCTCTAAGAATGTTTTGGGAACCATCCTCTATAAAGCCAGAGCTAAGACACGGCCTTCTGCACTCCTGATGCCCACAACTTAAATGGATTTCTCCAAATGCACTTTAAACTCTGTGGTAAGGATCTCAATCTGTTCTGAAACCACACTGAGTTGTCTACTAAAGAGCAGGCCAAAACTACCACTGAAGATGATAGTAAATAATTGTTTAAAATGTTGGTTTGCCCCTTGCACAACATTAGCTACTTAGGTTACATTACATACAACAGCTTTAAGCTAAAAGAGGGGAGATTTAGCTTAGATTTAAGGAAGAAATTCTTTACTCAGAGGGAGGTGAGGCACTGGCACAGGCTGCCCAGAGAAGCTGCGGGTGCCCCGTCCTTGGAGGTACTCAAGGCCACGCTGGGTGGGGCCCTAGGCAGCCTGAGCTGGTGGGGGGCAGCCCTGCCCGTGGCAGGGGGTTGGGACTGCATGGGCCTTGAGGTCCTTTCCAACTCAAGCCATCCCATGATTCTATGAACTCAAAGCGTGCCTGGCATGTTTGGGCTGTTGCACCAACAAAGGACTTGCAGATGAAGGTGTAGCCTGAATTCACCCAACTATTTTTAGACACCTACTGCTGTTACCTAGATTATATCCGTAGACTTTCTCTATGGTCTGTGGAGAGAAACCGTTGCCTGCCTCCCGTCTCCAGCTCCAAATCTTACTGCTCTCAGAGATCATTGCTGCTCAGCTGACCACAGCAGAGACACAGAAGCCTGGGCGGTACATGAAGGTAGATGAGATGAATCTCGACCTTGGTTAACAAGTGAGTGGATGAAGTGTGAACTGCACTGGTTCTGCAGAGCTATGGGGAAATAAAGCAACAAAACTATTTTAGCTAGCCAAGCCTAGAAGCATAAATCTGAATACACAAAGGGAACAGATTTTTTTGAGTAAGGTGGTGCCATTTTTACATACTGATGAGTAATAACACACTCTAAAAATGTTTTATAGGATTTGATCGTGAGAGACAGGATGAGTTTGGAAACTTTGCCTTTTGAAGATCATGCACCATGGCAACCACTAGAAAGGTGAAAAACATTCTCCCTGGGTCATTTCTGTGGAAGGATCTGATTGTAGCTTGGCTGGTGCTCATTTCCCTGCATGGCAGCGGAATTACTGACTTTGCTGGGAATGGCCAAGACCCTTTACTTAACATCAAGTTATCCCAAATTACTGTTAATTCCAGTGCTGGCTGTAGATTATGTTAAAACAATTATTTGAAATTTTAAAGACCAGACGCTTGGAGGACTTGTATTAAATTGTCCCCTGTTGATCAGTTACCCAGTTAATTTCATATAGCTGCCTTGATTCTTGGATTTCTCCTTTCTCTGAATAAAAATGAAAGTTTGATCTAGCTGTCTGCTGATTGTTAAATCTTCTTCTGTGACTGCACAGCAAATTGTTCTGTTCTGACTGGAACTAACACAGCTCTCGTCACCCATCCTAAATGGACAGTAGCTCCCAATTCTTCTAGTCTTTGGGATGTTAAGGTGTTGCATAGCAGTTGTTTAATGTAACAAATGATCAAAACTGAAATGTGCATGTATGTATATACACACACAATGAATGAGGAATTAGCAACTTCTTCTCCAACACCTCTTGGAGACCTCAAAGCATGTGGGATATATATGGGATGAACATTGTCACTCATGTTGACAGTTGCATCTGCCCAGCTGGGGATGAATCAGGGAAAATACTCCTTATTGACAAAGCCATTTATTTATTTATTTGGCTATCCAATTCTTTTTGTCTCTCTGTGTTGGCACTTACTCCTGCACACACCCACACTGCCAGCAGCTCCAAACATTTTGTTTTTCACTATTCCAGTTCTTTCTTTCCACGTCATGATATATGCCAGACTTGCCCTAAGAAGTCTGCATTTAGGTGTTTCTGTTTTGTCTCTCCATATTCTGAGTAATGCTTACAGGAAATTTGCTCTTTGATTTCAATGGAAGACTGGAATGGACAAACACTGGTACTTCATCAGGGATGACTTATTTAAAAACTTAATGTAATCTCCATAACCTCATGCAAATCAAATGCTTTTAAAAAATACTTTCAATTATTATTAGTGTGCTGGAAGCCTGCTGCCAATTTCTGAGTTTTCTGCTATGCTTTTTCGTTTTAACCAATCCTGGCTCAAAAAAAAAACCAAAAACATCACAGAGTAGTATGGAAAAATGACTTCACTTCTTACTTGCAGAGATGTGGCAGCCTCCTTTATCTTCAGGAGACAGGAAGTGAAAAAACAATTCTGCGTAACTATCAGAGAGAACAAGCCTAGATGTGTGCGTACACACGTATGTATAGAAATATATATATATAGAAAACCCATGACAACAGAGTTTGACATAAGTTATAAGCTAAACACATGCAAGCAGACAAATTAAGCAGATGTGTATACATTAATGTCGATATTAGACCTTTAAAAATAACTTTCCATTATGCACTACTTAAGCAAGTACAAATTCTGTTAGCACTCACATATCAATAGAAGGAGTGAAACATCTGGCAATACGAATTGTTGTTCTACATTATTTAAAACAATTACATCCTTATGCTAGCTGAAATTCTTTACTGTTCATAATCAGCTTTCAGCTCTAAAATCCAAGTCACCAGGATACATACGTAACTTACATTACACTGTAAGATTGTGGCTGTAAAGAAATATTAAGAAGGAACACTTACAAAGTAATACTAAATAATTCCTTTCTAGTTAAGATTAAAATTATGGCTAAGAGAGTAGAAGTTTGCTAATTCACTTTAACAATTGGCAGATACATTGCAAATTACTGAATTTTTCAACTAAGTGAGAAACACATTAAAAAACACAAGTGTAATTTATCACAAAATGCACTTTGCTCATTTATTTTGACAACTGCTGTTTAAATTATTTATGTCCCTTCATCATGTACTAGTAAAAGTACTGTAGTCTGTTTTATAAAAATAGTAATCAGTGAGATTAGAGTAACATAACATCTGCTATCACCTTTTGCTTGAAGGTGAGTAAAAATATTTTGTGCCTTGCCAATGCAAAACAGGATTTCAAAAAGGGCTTTCTTTTTTTTCCAATTATTTTTTAAAGAATGCTGAACCCAAATGCCACCTAACAGATTCAAGCATCTGCAGTGAAACTTGAGTGGAAAGAGCTGAGTGTTGTTACCTCACTTAAGTAAGTGCCTATTAAGGGCTTAACATTGTAGTATTAGGATTCCCCCCCGGAAATCTCCATCAGTGCACATTAAAAAGACTCTGAACCTGAACTGAAAGTCATTGGGAGCAGATATCATAGAGTATTACTGCTCTGCATCGACGGATCTTCTTTAAATGCAGGTAAGTTTTGCTTTCTCCATGTTTCTATTTCAAGTCAGGAGGAACACAGGAGGAAGCCACACCTTCCTTCTCTGAGCTGTGGTTTGACTTTACAAACTTGCATCATGGGCACAACCTCTATGTGAATAAGCGCAAATGAGAAAGGAGAAAAGTTAAAGTAGGTTTGGCTTTAGTCATTCCTGGAATCAAGTTATATCAAGAATATTAAGCACTCGGGGTGTTGGCTGGTGTTGCATCACAGCCAGCCCACGCTGATGAACACCATGTACTCAGGAAACAAGGCAGTTGGGCATCCCGTGAGGATCGGCGCGGCAGGCCTGCCAGTGCATGTGCTTCCATATGTTCTATCAAGTATAATGCAACTCCGAAGGACAGGAAAAAAAAAACCACAGCTCCCCACCTCCCCACTAAAAGATTAGTCTTGTGAAAGACGCCAGACTGGCAGTCTGGGAACCCAGCATTTCCCTGCAATATTTACAGCAGCTTCCACAAAGGAAGCAGCAGCACAAACCCTCCCTTTTCAAGGGAACTGAAATCTTCTTGGCTTTTGGGATAGGGGAGAGGCAGAACCTTGTCCTGTGGGGCCGTGCATCTCAGTCTCCGGGGCCAACCAGTCTGGCTCTCGGCACAGGTTGGTACCTCTGAGGGATGCTGGGGATGTCGGCATCCATAGCTAAGCTAGGTTTGTTCAGGAGATCTTTGGATGAGACCTGGAAGACTTCTTGAGGCCTCTTTCCTCCATTACAGATAGAAATCAGATCAGCCAGAGTCTGACCTTACAGTTGGATTCACTCCACCTAATTTACACCTTAATTAATGATTGTTATTAATTACCCTTAATTACTTTATATCCCTAAATTAATGACAGTGCTTCTAAATTAGAAGTGCAGTTATCACTGGTATTAGCTGCCCCAATAGATGCTATAAATCCAGGCCCTACAGTTGCACTTTTTCACTTAAATAGTCAACTTAAAGAGCTGAAAATCCTTTCTGTGCACTGCTTAAAAAATGGCCTCGGAAATGCTCACTGTGAAATCAAAGTTACTCTCTCCTGAAAATCATGATTAGCAAGTGAGCTTTAAAACAATTCTGGGGCTTAACAAAAAATCTGTAGCCTCCAGGCAAGCAGACCTGTGTCCCAATGGCTCCAGGAGGAGGGCCATCCCCGCTGCAGGACCGAGGGAAATTCAAGGTTCCAGGAAAGGGACACACTTCAGACTTCAACATGGTACATTTTGAAAAGCAGAGTCATTAGCCTGCAATGTAGGGAAGAGGGGGAGAGGGAAAGTGTGAAAAAAGATTTCCCGATAATTGCACTGTACTCACCAGCCATGTGAATGAGCTTCCTGTATGCTGACTCATTTTTAGCTGTTTAAACATGTTCCCTTGGATATCTTCCTTGCTCTCCCTTTTTTTTTTTCTCAATGGCGTTAACTTTTCTCAACTTAATATGGTAATATGCAGTAAAAGACACTCAGGCCTTCACCGTGATCATTTTTTCCTCTGTTTTCTTCTGTCCCACTGAGTCTATGGAAACCTAACCAGTTTTCTTTTGGATGGTGCCTGTCTACGAAGCCCCTGAAAGCCCTGTAGGGACCCCAGTGTCAGACTAGTCTGGAAATTTCTTCTGGAAATGATAGCATCATACAATGGCTTGGGTTGCAAGGGACCTTGAAGCCCACACAGTCCAATCTCCCTGCCATGGGCAGGGCAGCCCCCCACCAGCTCAGGATGCTCAGGGCCCCACCCAGCCTGGCCTTGAGCACCTCCAGGGATGGGGCACCCATAGCTTCTGTGGGCAGCCTGTGCCAGTGCCTCACTGCCCTCTGAGTAAAGAATTTCCTCTTAACATCTAACCTAAATCTCCTAAATCTTAGCTTAAAACCATTCCTCCTTGTCCTGTCACTATCAGACCATGTAAAAAGTGCCACCTGTAGCAGTTCCTCATGGCCTGCTCAGCTGGACTGCACTGCCACAACCTTTCCTTGCCCTCGCCACAATCCTGCTCTTCATTAGGCAAGAGGATGTGCTCTGAAACACAAAATGAGTCATTTTTCAGTGGTTTGTAGACCTCTAACAAATACCCTCTGGAGGTGTGGGTCCTGTATAATGAATTGAAGCCTGCTGGCAGAAATGTGTCTTTTCTTGCTTGCCTCGCACTAGCCCCTCACCATAATCCACAGACTCCCAGAATCTGCTTTGAACAACAAAATGACTGTGCTGACATTTCTCGAGCATGTGTTTGTGTGGAAGGGGCATTACTCTTCTAATTCCCGTCTGGATTTCATTAGGATCAGAGTAAGATCTCAATACAGTGTCTCTAAAGCACCCCGGGAGAAAAAAAAATGCTGTCAACCACAATTAGCTAAAGTGGAACTGCAGTGGTAGTTTTGTGCTCACAGCAAATTATTAAACACACTTCAACTATAAATAATAACGAACTTGAAGAAGCAAATCTTCTTAAGGTCTGCAAAACTGAATCTTAAAATTTAAGGTGCAGTTCTCTAGTTAAATTACAAAGCACTAAACCTAAAATTAACTTGCTCTGGGCAATCTTAAAATAGTAGATTGCTGGATCTAAGCTTATGGGTGTTCTCAGTTAACTGCTTCTGAAGAAATATAAAAGTGGTTTATTACAACTATAATTACAGAAAAACTTTGCCCTGTACTTTTCTTTCCTGGCTGGAGAAGAGGAGTTTGGATACAACAAGTGAGACTGAGCCCTGAAAATCAAAACGACGGGAATCAAAAATGCACACTAAGCAGGCTGAGCTATCAAAGCTTTTGAGACAAATCTAGTACAGTCTTATGCAGGATCACGCAAGTTTGTCTCTTATAGAATTACAGAATCCTTTGAGTTGGAAGAGATCCTTAAAGGCCATCTAGTCCAACTCCCTGCAATGAATGGGGGCACCTACAGCTAGAGCAGGGTGCTCAGAGCCCCATTCGGCCTCTTCTTCTGAAAGATCATTAGTCAGTACAAACATCCACACGTACACACACATATCTGTATATGCTTATATGTACACACAAAGATAATGCACATTGATACTCCCGCAGAAAATGAACTTCCAGGGCACATTTAAAAATAGTTGCTCTTGCACACATATGCAGTTACTTTTAGTAGTCTCATTTTTTCCATATTTCTACTCTCATTTTATCTATCAATAGTTTTATTTTTGTATAAAATCTGAGACCGTGATCTTGACAATAAAATATACTACAAGAGATCACAGAATATTGACAATATTGTCAGGCTCAGCAGAAGATAAGAGCCAGTCTCCCCTCCACAAAATCATAAGACTGGGTGAAAAATCAATATGAGAGATTGATTCGCTTTCTGATTTTTCAGTTGTTAAGAGTCACATTTCCAAGCTGTTTTCTCCACACCATGAAGGGACAGAAACTTCTCTTTTACTGCTTAATGAAAGCTGAAAACTCATGGTTTTACATGATTTCAGAAGCTGTATCTCTTTGAGAAATACTGAATATTGTCACAGTCATGATAAACCACATGACTGGCCACTGTTTTAAGATTTGGAAGGTTGAAAGGTGCTACCTTTAGCAGCAAGTCATGTAGATTGACTTTTAAGCAAGGCAGGAGTTGCAATAAAATCCGGAAAATCATTTTTATGGAAGAAAAGAAAGAATATTGCTACTTCTATAAAGAAATCCAATAGAGCGTGTTATGGATATTTTGTTAACTTTTCTACAGAGACTGGAGCAGTCATAGTTTATTTATAAATTCACCTTTAACCTAACACATATTTTCAGGTAGAATATTTCTCTTCGAGGATTTTTATACGGAATCAGATGTAGTTTCTGTTCTTGATTGCATCCAGTACTGTATTGCAACATTTTATGATTAAGTCAGTAAATTCAACAATATTTAAACTGCTCTTCTGATTAGAGAATTTAAAATATGTGGAGAGTAGTGGGGTTATCTCCAAAAGCACTTAGCAATTTTCCAGCTACTGAATTAAATGAAAATGACAGATTCAGAGAAACATTAGAGCAATCCTGGGTATCCAGATCTAAAATAAATCCAAACCTTCCCATCATGCTATTTGCCCTCTACTGCTTTTTTTAGTGTTTTTCTGCCCACTGATTTTCTTGAACTTTTTCAAATTTCCTCTCACAAACTGGCAACTTCTTCAAAATACTGGCAACATGAGAATTAAAAAAAAAAAGCCATATCCACAATTTTTCAAATCAAAATGCACTACAAATGTTGATACTTTCCAGAGATCAGCAGCCGCTTTTGTTAATAGTGACTTTTATAGTCAATATCGATTAAAAGATGGACAATTCTGGAAAAGTATGATTTTCTCCTACAGAATATTTTCATTTGCAAGACAAATCTTGAAATATGAAAAAGCAAGTAAAACAATAACAAGTGAGAGACATAAAGATTCCTGGACTCTGCAGAGGATGAGTCATGTTCGTTTACAACTAACCTTGGATTTAATTGCTAGCAGTGAATCTGGAAGCTGAAAAATAAAACCAAAACTACTGTCCAAAGATGAACTTCCCATGTCACTAAAAACAAAAAGGATTTCAATATATATTCCCTAGAGTTTGTTCTGGTAGTCAAAATCAATTAACAGAAAATGATGAAATTTTACAAAAAAAAAGAAACGTCTGATTTTTAAAAATTCTTTGCCAAAATCTATTTTATGACAGTGCAAAGGCCCTCTGTTCCCTGCAGTGCATCAGCTGTTTTTCAGTATTTTATGCAAAGTAAATAAATAAATAAAAATTCAATCATCTGTTCCTCAAAGTACAGCATCGGGGAATTTAAGATAGTAAAACATTCAATGTAGAAATTCAGATCTATTCAGTTCTCCGCATCCTGTGCCAGATCTGGTCAAAAAGTGCCTGAGATGTCTGAACCATATTAGTACTAATCTAAGAAAAATCTAAGATAACCCCTGCTTTTCAGAGAACAGAAATGAAAATCAAACAAAAAGGTTAAGCTAAAAAACATACATTGCCAAAAGTTACAGAAAATACACAGTTGCTTTTGCCTAGGGATTGTTTAACTCATTTAATCAAAAACTCAGGGGATAAAAAGAGATCGATCCAAATATGAGGCTGCATATTTACATAGGAATATGCATTTTACAGTGTCAGTGTTCTCCTAGATACTTTCCCTTTCCTCATTATCTTCTAACCAAGTGCCACCAGGAAGTGTTTTACAGGAATTCTGAGTGAGATCAGTGTCTGTAGGCCAAACCCACTTGCACAACCTCCTCACAGGGCTTCTTGTTCTCACCAGCTGGCGTTAGGGTGGAATTGCTGGTGAGATGCAAACCTGCCTATTTGTAGGCTGAATCTTTCTGAAAGGTTTGCTGACAGCACCATGTGAAACATGGAGCTGTGAAGCCGTGCCTCCTGTGCGTGGACTTCGTTCTTCACAGCGTCAATCAAATGTCTGTGAGAGATAGCTATCCTTGTGTGCTCCCCGTCTTTCCCCCCTCATATCACATCCCAATAGTTTAAAGTGACATTTTTCTTGAAATGGACATTATCATGCCAAGACATCTCGATTCTTTGGGCTTTGAGTTATACTTCAAAACAATATGCATCAGCAGTGGTCTTAGGATAGTCAAGAGCATACATATAATTTCTTCTACAGTAGTCAATACTTAAAGATCTATCAGGGATTTTTGGTTGAAGGAGGCATAACAGAAAATCATAGAATCATAAAATGGCTTGAGTTGGAAGGGACCTTAAAGATCATCGAGCTCCAACCCCTTGCCATGGGCAGGGCTGCCACCCACCAGCTCAGGCTGCCCAGGGCCCACTGCAACCTGGCCTTGAGTGCCTCCAGGGGTGGGGTACCCACAGCTTCTCTGGGCAACTGTGCCAGTGCCTCACCGCCCTCTGAGTAAATTATTTCCTCGTAATATCTAATCTAAATCTCCCCTCTTTTAGATTAAAACCATTTTCTTTTGTCCTAACGATATCAGATTGTGTAAGAAGTCATTCTCCCTCCTATTTATAAGCTCCCTTCAAGTAACGGAAGGCTGCAATGAAGTATGCCTGGAGCCAGCTCTTCTCCAAGCTGAACAAGCCCAGAAAAACACAACTGGCTTGCAACACTGCTGATTGACCTTGGTGTTTAATTTCTCTGTTTTCACAAACACAAAATGTGACATTAGAGAGAAATCTGGTTTTAACTGAAATCACTTTGAAAAGGCAAAAGTGAACATTTTCATGCGTCATGTTCCTACATCATTCTAGGCTAACTTTGAACTAAGATGAAGGAATATGGGGATTGTTAGCAATTTTGTGCCATTTTAGCACTTCTCTAGTAACATGCAGTCCTTCATTACACATTTGGATCACAAACTACCCTGTGCATTTGGTCAAAAATGAGACCTTTTTTGGCCCCATTGAACAGTTTTCTTTGAAAATCATCATCTTAGAAAAAAAAAGTATGGCCCTACTATTATCTAACATCAATATAAAATATTTTAATAGCATACAATTTCTGTGTCTTACTGTCTTTACAAATAATGATCTCAAATGTTGAGTAGATGCTTATTTGTAACTATTTTGAATCTTCTCTTTTTAAAAAATCTTTTCTTCTACACTGCAATTAGGTTTATCCGTTTTCAAAGTTCAGTTAAGCTGAAAACATACAATGGAAAACTTGCCCGCACTTGTTAGATACTATTTCACAACTGAGGCTAGGAACAATGAGAATCCTTTCATTGTATGCACAATACCTCAGCTTGGGCTGAACTCGTCAAACTGCCTTGGAGCACTGGCTGTGAATGCCAGGAAAGCTGGATTTTTGAGATTTCAACTTCTGAAAAAGCTGCACTACATTTGGGCCTATCTGGGTATAAACACATGTAAGCCAGAAATTGTTCCATAAGCTCATAGAAAAAGGAATCTAAGTTTAGGACTTTAACATTATTTTTGCATCTACAAATGACCCAACAGTAGCAAGCACTACCACCTAATGCAATGGGACCTATGGACTTCCAGCACTTTCAGGTTTATGCTTCCTAAATACAGACATACTGTTTGTAGGAAACCTACTGCTGAAAATATAACAAATTAGTTCCTAGTTCGCCAGCCTACAGAAGGACAAGGCTTAACCACACCATGGGAAACTAGAAGTGGATCTTTCAATTTCACTTCACATTTAACAGACTCTGCCTATTTCCAAATAGGAAACAAACTTGAGCTGTAGCGACTGCCACAATTTGATGCTTCAATGTCCTTGTTCTCATGAGCTTCAGCAAAGGGAAGCACAAAGCCCTGATCCCAGAGAGGGGCAGCAGTACCTGGGGATGACCATCTGCACAGTAGCTCTGAAGAAAAGGCCCTGGGATTCCTGGTGGACACCAAGCTGACCATGTCCTTGTAGCAAAGGCCAACAGTGTCCTAGGCTACAGAAGACCTGGTGGTCTGAGAGAAAAGATAGCCAAGTTGCCATGTGACAGATGGCAGCAAAGGGGCAGTCTGACAAAATGACATCTGACATGGAAGTATGCATGAAGCAAAGATGTGTCACTGAATCCTGCTACGTGGAAAAATTTGCACCCACTGACATTCACTGATATTTGCAGAATGTTTATGGAGACCAAACAGTGGATGTGAGCACAATGAAGTGGTGGGTGGTGTGTTTCAGCAGCAGTGACAACGATAGTGGGTCACCACCACTGGTGTAGATTTTTATGAGCACGGCATGCAGGCTCTTGTTCATCACTGGTAAGAATGGTAGCTAATGGTGATGATTACAGTGAAAAATAATGTTTTGTAGCTGAGAATTTGCTCTTTCAAACAGTGTTATTGTGCTCTTTATATCTGTCATGGTTTTGTGATTTTCGGTTGTTGGTATTCCACATCATAACATCATGTAGTGAATGTACCTGGTTCTCAGAAGAGAAGGACTACTACA
>NC_034410.1:134436979-134637697 GCF_002078875.1 Numida meleagris
ATAGTAACCTTAGTCCTAGTATTTGTGGTTAAAATAAAAAGTTTTACTGTACAAGTTAATAAATGTGCCTGAACAGTTGCTACAGCCACTGCTGGAGGAAAAGCAGTAATTTAATAAAGAGTAAAGTGATAATTATCCGGCATCCTGATTCATTTTAAGATATGGCATCTTCAAGCAACAGAACACACATACTCTTTAATTGATAACTGAAAACATTTCCTTAGGCTAACTAAATATCTAGTTGACTGAATTTTCATTTAAAAAATCGTGATATGATTCCCTGGGGAGAATGTTCTTCAATTATAAACATCCATGTTTCATTTTATATTCCCCTCTCATACCTTCTAGAGAAGCCCACATGAAGCTTGTGCCAAAATCTCTTCTGAAGCAGACAATATTTACTTTCATTCATGTTTCTTCCAGATCAAATATAAATAAAAAGGCGTTCTCCACATCTGGACAGCATTGCATCCTACATATTTTCAGCACTACTAAAACACAAATCCACCCTAAACAATATTCCTCCACCAATGGCATTAGCCAGATTTCATACTCTTCCAAAGTGAATGTAGTTGTTCTTGACCTTCTGAGAAGCTGCTAGAGGGAATGTTCTCAGGAGATGACCTCCTATTATGTCACTGGCATGGGGGAGAGAAAGATGGGCCAAGAGGAGAGGATTTGTGGCAAATCAGGATCATCTCCTTATTGCTCTTGTTCTGACCTCATCCCTAAGGATTTCTTCCCAGGTGTAGAGGGAATGTAGCAAAGGCAAAGCAACTAAGCTGTGTAATCTATTCCAGGCTCATTTCACTGCAACGGTGAGGGCCTCTGCTGTCTCTCAGTTTCTTTCTCCATGGAAGTTTTCATGCATGAGCAGTGTTGCAGAAACCTCAGCTCTGTATGTGCAAAGATCACAAAATCTTTCTGATCTATGAGTCCATATGCTGTCAACACTTGGAAATATATAATCCAATCTCTCATCACATCACACTTTTTATGCCTTCCACCTGTTCCTCCTCCACTCTTGCTGGCCTGCTGTTCTCTACTGCACGAAAAATGTTGCTGTGGGGGCCAGCATCTTCATATGACTTTGCCAGCTTCATCCTTGTACCCTGGGCATCCCATCCCATCTCAGATCATAGAATCACAGAGTCACAGTATATCCTGAGTTGGAAGTGACCCACAAGGATCATCGAGTCCAACTCCTGGCTCATACACAGGACCACCCAAAAATCAAATCATATATCTGAGCATTGTCCAAGCACTTCTTGAACTCTGGTGGCTTGTTGCCATGACCACTGCTCTGGAGAGCCTGTTCCAGTGCCAGACCACTCTCTTGGTGAACAACCCTTCCTAACATCCAGCCTGATCCATTTCTGAAGCAGCTTTAGATACTGCTCTGATGCTGTGTGGCAGCTCACTCCACTGAATACTGTGCACTGTGGGAAGAACTGCAGGTAGAGGAATAAAACTCAATACAGATCAGTTCAAAGGAGGGAAAAGATGAAGAAAATAAAGTTGGAAGAACATCCATCATCAGCCTGCATGCTAACCAAATTTTTGCTGATTTGTTCTATAAATCTTTGAACAATGGACTTCAGAAGAGAAACCAAGTACTACAGTCATATCAGCCTCTGTGTCTATCTCTGCCTGAGACGAACTATACCCCTCTGGCTCAGTGCATAATATTGGGCAGGAACATGCTATAAAATGCATTTGTCCCATAATTATGACCACCTCAGGGGCCCTGGAGCAACCTGAGGTGGTCTGCCACTTGAGCTTTCTTTGCACTGAAACTGAGGTGCCAGGGGCTTCTGAGAGGAAGCAATACATAGTCTTTCACCAACATGGAGATGAGAAGCAGCCAGGGTCAGGAGCTGGGAAGCAGTACTGAATTCCACGGGATGGACACAACTAACACTGTTTGTGTGCAGGGAGGTTCGTATTGATGGATTTAAGTACAGTAAATAAAACGGTCATTAGCAGACAAGCCCTGTCTATTCCAAGCTGGAATTCCAATGAATTTTGGGCTGAACTTGACTGAAAAAAATCAGCCAAAATAAACCTACTAATACTTGCAAATAATATATTCAAACCATAAAAGCATTTAAAATCTAGAAGTACTCTTTGTTTTTCCCATACACTTTGATATTCAAATGCTTTAATCTCTGTTATGAAGCCTCCTAGGACAGCCCCTCACAGACTTAATTTCAGTACCATGAGCATAGTTATTTACTAAATTTCTTCAGGTCACAATGCAATCCCCTTAAGACAGGATTCATCTAGCCAACAGCAGATGTCTACAGAGTAGAACAGATGAGAGTTCCATGGCTACCCTCCTTTCTTCCACAATGGAGAGCAACAGACATCTCGGTTGTGCAGCTCGTTTCATCTCACCTCATCTGGAAGTAGACATTTAAATTAGGCAAGATGAAGGTCACATTATTAGCATCCACAGCTAAAAGCTCAGACTTCTCTTCATGAGATCCAAGCTGAAACATCGCACAATTTCCCTATGCCAAATACTACCTACCTGCTGCTGTGGAGCCACAGAAATAATCTACTAGGAAACAGTAACCGCACAAAGAATTTAGGGAGTTTCACTCTGAGCTTTCTAAGTGTAACACATCACTAACCACGTAACACAAAACAAACTATAATAAAACACAACCTCTTCATCAAGTTTTTGTCAGAAATGTTGTGGCATTGTTGTAAGCATTACAGTCACGGATGCTTGTAATAGAAAAAACAGTTATTTTTAACAAGATCCTAGAATTACCAAATACCCTCCTGCCATCCATTTTGTGTCAAGTAATAGCAGAGATGTGATTTAGAAAAAAGCTATAAAGTTGTGTCACTGGAACACAAAAGCAGATCCTTTAAGACACTTCAAGTGTCCTTCCTTCAACATGGAAGTACTCAGATCTGCCTATGCACATAACCTGCCTCATGGCAGCTCATTGAGTCCTACTCAGAGCAAAAAGGAGCATTACAGCAAGTCTGCCATGGGCACGAGGGAGCACAGGGCTGGCTGTCCTCATGTCCTCAGCTCCTTCAGCGGAACAGAACTGATGACATTGAGGTCATGTTGCATATCTGTTCTCCAAAGTTTTTTCTAAGCGTGGGGAAGGAAGCTCTTAGTTCTGGACGTTGCCATTAATTTATATGCTGTAGGTGACTATTTTTATTATTAATCTTCTGCACCTGTGCCCAGCATGTTGGATGGGTGAATTTTAAATAAATTAAATTTTGCATACTCACTCCCTTTGTGATTTTATTATGCAAACAACGCTCATCTCTTCACCTCTGAAACCATCCACAAACCACAATTCCAAAGTCAGCCTCATTTATAAAAATGCTGATAAAGGCTGATCTTTTTAAGGATTCAATACAATAAGAACTGAATTCTGTCTCTTTGTAATCCAGAGGGTAAATGGGAGAGCCTGCTGTTGTCACGTTTTTTCTTTTGTGGAAAATAGAAGTTTAATTGTAATTTTTATCTATGCTTATATTCTGTTGTCTCCATATTTTTACAGGTCATCTTAAATCACGTCTGTTCAGCTGGCTGTGGTTATTTTATAATTTGCTGTGACACAATGTGCAACTCTGAAAGCACAATACACAATCAGTTCTTGAGGTGGTTGGGGATGGATGAATCCCCAAGGCATTGGGGGACAAGCGGGGAAGCAGGAGAGACAGGACAATGTGGAGGACAACGAGAGGGAAAGCTGGCAGCTTTTGGAGCATTCAGATTGCTCTCGGGAGGCCTTCCCTGGAAATAGTCAGAGTTCTCAGCAGGATATATTGAAAGGGTATTGAGCACATAATCCTCAGCTCCTTCATAAATGTTGATCCACAGCTGGGTCGCATCAACTGCTGCAGAACATAAGCAGTAGTAACAGATGCTCCCAATACATAAATATGTTGGCTTTGTTAAGTCCCGAGTTTTGCAGAGGTAGGCACAGGCTAGTTCATTTTCACATTCATTTTTGTCGAGCCTAGGGTGGAGCAGGGCTCCCCCCACTACCCATTTTATCTGCCAGTCCAAACAGCAGAACCAGTTTCATCAACATTTAGGGCCTTATTTGCCTAAATGTGAACATTTATTAAAGGCTCTCCATGTATGCATAGTGATTATTTATCACTCAGAGCAAGGGTCAGTCATTCTTGGCTAGAAAGTGATGCCTATTGCTCACTGCTTTCTTGACCTTAGTCTTGAAAATTATGTTAGTCAGCTGTTTGGTGGACTGAATACAGTCTCGCTGTACTGGATTTGGTCCAGTTTCAATTCTAGAAGTTTTTGGAGGACATTTTTCTATTTTATTGGTCCCACATACTTTTCTCTTTGAGATTTTTTTTTCAGATTAACTAAGAAAGCCAGTCATCAGTGTTCCCAGTCAGGACTCCTTTTCTCTTTATTGTCTTCAGTTAATACTTTATCTTATCTTCTTTAATGAGTGCCCCATCACCTCTGCAAGATGTCTTTGGTGCTTCCAAACCAACCGGTAACTATCAACCCCAAATACTCCCACTCTAATGATGAATCCAGCAGATCAGATAGAGATATAATTCAAAGGAGTGATTAGCAATCTCAGCTTGCCCAAAAAAAATAACTGAAAAACAATGAAAAGTGTACTTATATGATCTGTTCATATTTAGCATCAATTATGCAGATAGTGTGAAGTTGATAGATCTCAAATTTTAATTACCTTGAAATCTGCAGAGTGGTTTACTAAATGCCTTTTTGTTTAAGTCTATTCAATATAGTATTTAATTAAACTGCATTCTAGGTCAAAGTAATTTAATTTAAAAAGTGTATTGCCTGTAGGTCCTACATAAACAGCATTACAAACACCTCGCGGGTTGAGATCATAGAGTCATCGGCAAAGTTACTTCCTTGCTCAGGGACAGGGTGATTATTTAAAAACCTCTGTTACAGAAAATGAGAAAGCACAAAAATGTGCTTTGTGATTTGTAAACTCTACGCATGTACAGAGCTATCCTGCTGTATGTGGGATACTGCACTGCAAGCCCAGCACGCATCCTTAGATGAGTGGGAACAGAAGGAGTCAGGGGTTAAAGAATATTAAGTTGCACTTAAAAGAATTTTTCCATACGACAGTGAAAAAATGCCAAATGTACACAATGCTCTAATATAAAACTGGTAGCTTTAGAATATTCATAGGGCACTCATACTCGGCTTAAAGCATGTCATATCTGATGCACAACACTCCAGCCATCATTTTAAAATCTGTCAGTACAGAGAGTGCTCTAGCAAGGCCTTGGACAATTCTACACAGATTAAAAACATATTTAAGTCTTGGCAGTATTTCCCCTTTACACTTAGAACATATTTGCATCACCAACACCAAATGAAAATTTGTCCAAGCTCATGACTACCCTCACAGCCAGGGTCCATCACTGTGCTCCTGGCCCTGCTTCCAATCCACTCGAAATGCTGCCACAAAGACTGTTCCCTGCTTCCTTGCTTTGATAACAATGGATTCATATTTGCAACAGCAGACTCGGAAGACTGTCAAGGTCCCTCCAAGCACAGCCTACCTTTGCCTATCATTTCTTATTTGTAACTGAGCTATTGATCCTACCTCTGCCAGTGATACCAGCCGCTGCTACCCAGTCAAAAAAAGCTCCAAAGACCATTAGATTTTCTCCCAAGAGGTCCTCACTTCTGTGCACAGTTTGTTCAAAAAAATCTGCTAGGCCACACCTTCCTGTCTTCTTGAAAAATCCTAGAAAGATTTTCCTTTAATGTGATGCCCACAATAACCTGACAGATTTGTTGGGATCGTGGATTATCATGAGAGTTATTGTCTTATTATTCTCTCGTAGTCACTTGATGCATTTACCTGCTGCTTTCTCGCATATTTAACATGCAATCTTTTGCAATCTTTGCACTCCATATTCATAAAGCACCAAGTGCACTGCGGTGTTGGCCCACAAGGAAGGCTTCTGAAGCGCTGTCATAATACAAATAAGCACAAAGAAATAACAGCAGCTCACGGAAAGAATTAATTTACCCTCTGCTTTTAGCAGTAGGAAAAGAGGACAGAAAATAACGAAGGCATATTGCAGAACAGACTATGTGTGCCAGTTAATGTACAGGGAAGAGATTTTGCAGGAAGCCTCGTGATTACCTTCACAGGGAATCAATCTGCAGGTCTGCAGATGGGTTTTGTTCTTCACGATGACACCATAAGCAGAAACCAGGTTGAAGCATACTCAGGCACCTCTGCATAGGCCTTGCCTCGTTACCAGCTCCTTCACCATCACTCGCTGTGCTGGGAAGGGCATGCAGCTCTCCCAAAAGGCTGCTCAGCTCTACATTGGGGTTAGTGTTCTTTGGTTCAAGATTAGTGAGTGATGTACGTCAAGGGTATTTCCAAGAAGTTGCATAGACTATCACCATATGTATATTTGTGATCAACTGTTTTCAAGGATGAACCACAGGAACAGTAAAACTTCCTCAAGAATCTCTGGTGAGCACCTTGAGAACTCACTACAAAATGCAGCCACTGCCATCGAACCAGCCTGGTGCATTAGTTTCACAAAAACAGGGTCGGATATCCCGCTACTTTAATGGTTTTGTTGCTCTTTCTTTTAATGTCTTTTAATAAAAAAACATTAAAAATTAAAATAAGGTTTGTTATTTTATATACATTAACCGTATTACATATTTTATGAGGGCTGCTCCTAAAGTAATGCCTCTCATTTTATTATGTTGGCCTGTGACATCAGAGGCGGATGTTGGTGGTACAGCAGTAGAGGCTGAACCTTCCCACCAATGTTCCATTACATTTTATTGCCATGTGACAGCTGGCAGCAGAGGGGCAGTCTGACAAAATGGCATCTGACATGGAAGTGCATATGAAGCAAAGGAGTGTTGGTGAATTCCTGCATGCAGAAAAAACTGAACCCACTGACATTCGTTGACACTTGCTGAATGTATGTAGAGACAGACAGTGGATGTGAGCACACTGAGGCAGAGGGTGCTATATTTCAGCAGTGCTGACAACAACAGTGTCACCTCCACTGGTGCACATTTTTACAAGCATGGCATGCAGGCTCTTGTTCATCACTGGTGAAAATGTATAGCTAATGGTGGTGACTGTGTGAAAAAATAGTGCTCTGTAGCTGATATCAAACAGTGTTATTGCGTTCTTTGTATCTGTTGTAGTTTCCATGGAAATAAATAGGAGACATTATTTTTGGAGTGACCTACGCCTATGCAGCCCAAGAAAATTCCTCTTCATTCAGTGCAGCCCAGGCAAGCCAAAAGGTTGGACATGCTTGGAATAAGTCTATAAAGATTTAATACAGAATTCTTGACACCTGTAGGTACCTTGTAAAAATCTTGCTGTCCGAGGGAACACATGCACAAAAGTAGTCCCTGTTTTGTAGGAAATGCAGCCATGTACTACTGCTTATTTAAAGGAAGCTCTGAGATGTACAAATAGAAAATGTTGCAGTGCTGTAGTAAATTATGCAAATAAAACTTGCATGGAAGTACCCTCAAACAGTGATCCTGTTTGTGTTCTCTCTAAATTTCCATCAGCTTGGATTTTAACTAAACAAATACCATTCTTGTGTTATAATTTGGAGAGAGAATCCAGTGGGAACTTCAATTCTTCACTGAATCATGTCCTAGATCTATCTAGACTAAAACCTCCACATTCCCAGACAGCTCTACTTTCACCTGCAAAAATTAACCCTTGGCTCTGCTGTATCTCTCCAGATCTCAAGGCAATTGGTTACTAGGCAACCAGCCCCTATTTTCCCTGCCTTGCTTGTTTAATTGAAACCTGTGCTAAATAACATTGCCAAAGAGGGAAGGCACTCACTAACAGTGCACAGTTATTACTGAAGTCACGGGTAGAGACTGGTAGGGATGAGTGAAGAAAAGCAGTGACCCCCTTTACAGCATGCAAACACTGCAAACAATTGTTAAATATACGAGGAAAGAACTGTTTTATCTGTTGGATGGATCTTCTGTCCACCCTGCTGTTTGAGTCCTATGAGAGGCAGTAGGAACTTGCAACAAGATGAGGAGAAGCAGCAGCAGCTTCCACCTAGATTGCCCGAAATGCTTACAGAAACTCTGAAAACTTGAGCCAATCTACTAAACATTCTCACTACTCTGCTAGGTCAAAAAACGTGCTGGGGATCTCACTGCCTCTACAGACATCCTCTGTGCTAGATGTGGAGTACCTCAAAGCAGTGCTGACCAGACCTGCTCCAGCACAAGCCTGGTCTCACAGATGAATCTGCAGAAAATTCAGAGCAAATGGAATAAAAAATAAATCTACAAATTTTCTTGTTTAATGAGTGGAGAAGGAGAGATGTACTTGATTTTTAGGAAGAGCATTCAACCACTAGTATTTGACCCAAGTCTTAGGCAATGAAACGGCTGTATTACACATTTTTATGATGTGAGATGTGTGCAGCAAGGAATTCTTCTAAAAAAGTTCTGCTTGCCTTCTCCAAGTTAACTCCTCACTCCCTGAAAGCCAAATTCTTGTCCAAGCAAATTCTGTCAGACTGCAGAGCCAGGCGTTATAGTCTGGCTCCATCCCACCTAATCAAAAGCACTTCAAAGTCTTCATAAGCTTAGAACCTAATTACTTTATATTAGTGTATAAACATGGCCTCAAATTTGAACTGCCCTCTGGATGCCTATCTGACCTGGTGGCTTGAAAGGGGTTTCTTGTCTCCCAACTTTAAGTAACTATTGCAAGTTTGGTGGGAAAAATCCAGGTTGTACTATTTCCTGACTGCAGACTTCCAACACAGAGGAATTAAACACTTCACCATTGTGCCTAAATTTTTTCCTTTCTGGCAAGGGAGATTTTCCAAAGGGATAAGAATAAAATGTTTCACTACAGAGCCTCAAGAACTCAGAATTAGATTGTGATACCTGAAATAGCACTACTGACACACCTGCTTTATATCTCATCCTGACTCACGACACAGATCTTCAAGATACCCTTTGCCAGCCAGTGGATAAGACTTGTCTAGAAGCTCCAAGTGACTAATTGGCAAGAGTATATCTCAAAGAGAATGTTTTTAATGATGTGTGTTTGACATCTTTTTGTATATTTTGTGAGATAATAAATACATTTCCACCAGGTTTCCATTGACGCCATATGGCAGCTCACAAAAAGCTGAACAAATTAGGTGAAATGAGGCTCATTAAAAAAAAAAAAAGCAAGTCTGCTATTTAGGAGGACTTTTGAAATTTGCAGGATGAGTTTCAGATGGAAGACATACTCTGCACCTCACTCCTCATGAGATCCCCTCTCAGACTTCCCCAGTGAACAGACGCAGGTTTCTCAGCCTTTCTTCATACGGGAGATGCTCCAAGCCCTTCATCATCATGGTGGCACTGTGCTGGACTCCTTCTGGAAGATCCCTGTCTTATTTGAACTGGGGAGCCCAGAACTGGATGCAAATCACCATGCAGCAGTGAAAACAGCAGCAATGGCTGCTTGAAGAGGTTCTTGAGGGTCTGTTTACATCAAACACTGTTGCCTCGCTGCCAGACTGCACACATCTTGGAGGGCAGAGGACAACCTCTGTAAAGGAGGTCAACCTCTGCCAAGAACAGATGCTTCCCAGTTCGGTCAGGAAGTGAGATCTGGAAACAGAAAGGGCAGCCTCTGGCTAATCCTGGCAGGGCAGAGTTCTGGCTTTGTTGCTAGCAGAGATCTGAATCTTGACTTTCTTATTCATTTTTCCTACACTGTTGTTTTATCCTCTTTCCATTTCCCAGTAAACATCTGTTTGTTTAAATCTCTCGCAGCTTATTGCTTGTGAGATGGAAATACTGCGTATCACTGAGTCCACAGAGACATGGGAGCCTTGAGCCTGCAAGAACTGCAGCAATCCTATAAAATGTAACAGGATCCCTACTATCACCGTGTGGCACATACAAATAACCAGGCGGTGCTGTATCCCTTCCATTAGGGATTTCTGAGTATTTCCAGCAGCACTAAGGATGCTTTTGGGTGACCCCAGCAGCTATAATTTGGACACAACCACATCAGGTTTAATTTGCACTGTGGTCGCTCTCACTTGAGCTACGGTACTTAGAGGAGAATCACTTGAGCTAATTCTGCAGTGAAAATCTGTCTGGAGCCTTAGAGAAACGCCTAGCTGGTATTACTGTGGGACACATCCACTGCTTAATTATTTGTTACAACTGCAGCTCAGAAAGACCAGGCACTTCATTACAGTTGCTGTAAGAAGCAGCCTTCCTACCCTCAGCTTTGCACATTTGAGTGCATGCTGCTTCTCTGCTGCTTCGAGGACAAACAGGATGGCAGTGAGTCACCTAATTCTGGAATCATCACGTTGATAGCCTGTGATTTATTTTGACTTGTTTTATTATATATTTTTATGTTGAGATTACTGAAGTAAAGGGACCAAAATTGATCAGTGGATTGTTCAATCATTCCAAAATAGTCTTTCATATTAAACCCAACCCTAATTCTTATCAGTATGGTGGTAAAAGCTGGTCACAGCATGACACATAGACTTTCTTTCTTCCCATCCACATTTCCCTTTCCCTCCAGTCATTACAGACTTGCTGGTAACAACTACTGTATCTAACCTGTGGCTATTCCCTAAAGCACAATGCCTTTACCTAATGCCATCACACTGCAAGACTCCTCTGTAGGATCCCTGTTTTAGACATTAACGTCTAAAATATTGTCTTTAATAGAAGCAGCAGATGTACAAGGAAGAAATAAAGACATACAGAACAGGAAAGAGGGAGGACAGCACTGATTAAGTTTTGCTGTGTTACAGCTTGTTCTTTCAGAAAGGCTTGCCATCAGCTGTTCCCTAGCACTGTGCATGTGTCTCTTTTGGCTGGAAAGCACGGCATTGTGTGTCAGCTGCAGCATGACTTCTCCTGGCTATTGCTCACTAATTGCAGACCCACTTCAGGGTCATTCAGCTGAGCAGCCTATCTACTCAACAGGATGCTGCATTTCCCCATTATGAAAAATGCTTCATGTGGCATATTATGCTGAAGGCTCTACAATGAGAGATACAATATACAAATTATGTTACATCAGCTGTGTCCTTTCTCCCAATCCATGGTGGCTTTTTTAGGAAAATGAAATAAACTCATTCATGATAATGCTTCTGGTGTTGATCTAACTGTGATTTTCCCACTTTGTGTGTGTGTTTAAGTGCATGTAGAAGTGCGGTGCTCTTCTCTAATATCTTGAAAGATACACGCTAAGATGATATCTAACTATCAGGAAACAAAAGGGCCCCACTTCTTCTGGCCATATGTCCTTAAGAGGTCCTTTCATAAGGAAAGCACTGTTAGAGGAGAAAATGGAAATAAAGCATCGTGGCTCCATCTGGTCTTGCAAAGTCCAGAGAATTCATAACTGGGCAAAAACTGGGGAAGAAATATATCAGAGATGATCAAAACAGAGAAAAATGACAACCTTTTACTTATTTACAGGCTGCTCAAATATCCAGAGGGAGCTCTGCATAGCTCTTAAAATTCCCCAAGCTGGGGACACTTAGGAGATTCACTACCTCTGTCATATTTACCCTATTTCACATTGCCACAAAGAGGACTTAAAGCTGATAAAATATACTTCCAAAGAGCACATTAGTCTCCTTTTGGAATGATGAGTTTCCATTAAGACTGACAGGTATTTTCCATAATTTCCCATGGGATAATATCCCCAGACTCCTCTAAAAGGTTTTCAAACCCCACTGCTGCTGCCGTTCAAAACACACCAGCCAAACACCCTGCTCCTACTGTCCAGCACAAAGTGCTGTTCAAAAACAAATGACAAATTCTCCAACAAATTGCTGCTGAATACAATTTCCCTGCCCTCCTTCATTTTGCTTATAAGGAAGAGTGTTTTGTTCACATTGCTCTTCCTGCCAAAAGCACATTATCACAAGCTAAAGGGGGAAATTTCTTTGTGGGAGCCTTTAATTGAAAGAGGGTAGCATTTCAGTGCCCCTTTTCTTTGTGATAGATATTGCTATCCCTCCCCTCTCCTTTCTCCATCTCCGGAAAAGCAAACTGGAACAGGCTGGCATGAAGGGTTTTTAACAAATCTCCATCACCACTAAAATTCGCTCCTTTTATACACTGTCAACATTGTTTAATGCTATAAATAACTGTTCTGTTCATCAGGGTCCTGCTTCTGACTAGCTATCACACTGCTCTTTCTAGCACTGTCCAGTAATTGCAAATTATGACTTTCTCACCAATGTGTTTATTTAACATTAAGAAATAATTGGAAGGAACATGGTATCACAGTCTGGCTGTGCTCGTCTTTCCTTGGATGAGAGAGTGTATAGACACGTGTGTGTTTTTTAGATTATTACTCTTTACCTCTGCTTCACTTCTATCTTCACTTCTGTCTAGCTGACTGAGACATCAGTCAGAAGCCTGTGCCAGACGTCCTTGTGCTATTTGTGATCAGACATCCTTCAGGGATTTGCCGCCTGGCAGGACACTGCAAGGTTTTAGGACCTTCTGCAGTTATCCCATTTTTTCCTGGAAATAGAATTTTCTCCTTTAAATGGATTCCCTCTTCCTTTTGGGGCTGATATACATCTATGAAGCATATCGTGCTTTCGGTGCTTAAAAACTCCTGGATCAGCAGAAGTGTGTGCACAGTAGATGCTAAGGGCTTATCTGACAGCATGAGGCATTTGGATGGTAAACTCCCAAGCTCATTTTAAAAGAAACTATGGGGTTTTTATTTTCACTGTTATACAGCACAAATTTATCACAATTGGAATAAAAGACTTGGCAAAAAACATAAGCACCTCCTTGTCAAGAAACCATTACCTAAATAGCCTCCGAGATGTATCACAAGCACAAAACCACATTCTGTCCTCGGGAGACGCCTTTCAAAGCCAGGAGGTAAAAAAAGGCAGGAAAAAGTGCAGGGTTCCAAAAAAGATGACCCAAGGCCTATACACTGTAATTCAGCGTAAGACGAGCTCAAATCCAAAATATGGAAACACTGAGGAAAATTAAGGTAAATCACCCTAAAGAATGAAGTAACTGTATAGGAAGTTGTGTGCCTTAAACCTACAAATGGATGCTTTCACTCAAGCACGAAGTGGTCATAACTCACTACATCATAATTCTCCTTAGCGGATTTTATGTGCTTTATCACAGAAGCATTGACTTACAGCATTAGCTTGTTTGGCTTATCTTTCCTCCATGTACTTGGGTACATACAGCCCAGTGCTGTAATGACTGATTTGAAAGTTGAGCTCAGATTCGACACAGCAATTTGCTCTGTCCATATAAAACTTTCACACCCCAAAATAATTGTGGTAGAGGTTAGGAAAGGACAGGAGTCCTGAGCACAGCCAATGCAGTAAAAGTATCTAGTGAACTCCACTTTGAGCTGCATTTTAGAAATACCTGAACCACTTGGAGCTTTAGTATCTTCACAGCATACCTCTCAGGTACTTCAGTGAACATGCCAAGTTGTAGCCATAGGGCTGTGGCATCTGTGACATGTCCTGGTAGGAAGAAATTGCCATTGTAGGACAACAGAAGCTAAGGTTGTTTAAAAAATGCATTACAAAAGGCATTTTAAGAATCTGAGTAATAAAAGCCGTGGTTCTAGCCTAAAGAATGATTCCATTAAAGCAAGTGTCACTAGATGTTTCCATGTTTATTATGTGCTAGTAACTCTGAACTGAATGTGCTCAATTTGTGAGTACAAAGACATTTTTCTTCTAACAGCCAATCTGAAAAACTCAAGCTGGGATCTGAGAGGTGTGGTGGGTTTTTCATTCTCGTACCTCATTACCAGAAAATGTAAATTAATATATACTTGCTTATGTGGCTGTAACTGATCCTTATTTTGCTGTTGTTTTTTTTTTCCAATCTTGAAACCAGTTTGAATACAACAGCCAAAAAATGCAAACCAGAATGCGGAGTTTATGCGGCACTGACCCCACTGCCTGCACACTATAACTCTGCATACACAAGCACAAATCCAAACCATCTGACTAATGCCACGAATGTTGCAAAACTAATAACCAAGATAAATGACAAAGATACAACAGTTTAGAGTCAAACCCTCCCCAGACTACTGCATGTTTTGTTACTGTCCTCTGAACTCTTGCCAGCATCTTTTCAGGAACGACTGCACAGGGCTCCATGTATTATCCCAGACACAGTCACAAAAAGCCAGATAGGACGGCTATTACCTCTCTATATTATAATATAGTATCTCTGTCACCACTTCCCTGGTGGCAAGCACTGTTCTGTGAATTTATACGTAACCTACAGCCCAGATGCTGGAAGGGCAGGAGTTTATCAAAATGGCTTTGAGCAATGCTCCACCCAGCTCTGTTGCAAGCCACCAGACTGGCTCAGGGGGACAGATTCGAGCTGCTGCCTCTCCCTGGGACAAGGCTGCAAGCAGTTTAAGTCAGTGGCCCTGCTGCAATGAAATGAGATTTTTAGAAGACTAACCTAAATGATAATTAGTTCGTAATAATTAGCAAGGAACAACAACAATAAAAATAGGATTCATTCACTTAAAATGATTTTTAATATTATAATGACTGGTATGTAATTATACCAGAGAAGGGCTATTGAAAACAGGGAGAAAAGATAACTTCAGAAAAGAGAACTCATTTGGTGTTTATTTGCTCCAGGGTTCTAATTACTCTGGAAACTAGCAGCCCTCCTGATAGGATTACCGCCACAACGCAACTGCAGCTGCAAGGAACGCTGAGCACATCAGTTTTTTAGCACCATTAAGACAGTCCTCTATAAATACCAGATGCATCTATCTATCCATTACTACCCCCTCTCAGCACTTATTAGCCCAGCAGTCACAGAGCATATCACAAAAATGAAATGTGTATCGGTGGCAGAACTGGCGCAGTAGAGCAAGTAATTTGTATCAGGCTGTATAAGAATTTAAGTTTTATTATTAAGTATATGTCACAGATATACTAGCACCAGTTCATCTTTCTTCCCCTTATAGTTCAGATTTATACACTTATTAATAAACTCCGGATGGTCATTTCAACACTCTCATTTAGCAGAATAAGCTGGTCATATCTAATCAGGCTTGCATGGATTCTGTGTGGCAAAGTACAGAGCCCTGGCAACTTTAATTGTGGCCATTGGGAGGAGATTGATGATGCCATCTCTCCCGGTCCTATCTAATAAATCACATCTTCCCCAGCCTTCAGCTGATAGGTTGGAGGAGAAATGCCGGTCAGTCTTAGCGCTCGGAGGTGGGCTCCAGAGGACGCTGGGTTTCCAGGGAGCTGCACAATGCGGTATTTCTCTCACTTTTGCCCATGTGGATGCTCAGACAATTGCTTTTCCAAGTGGGATTTTGAAAACCATTAAGAGGAGCAGTTTTGCTCAGCCAGAAAGGCAGGAGGGACTTCAGAGCTAAGGCACTGAACAGCAGCTCCAGAAGCTCGGCTTCGGCTCTGGCTCCAGTACGGATTTACTAGCAGCCTGAAGCCACGCTTCTGTGCCTCCTGGAGGAGTAATCCTCAGCTGGTGCTTCCGACCATTTGTCTTCTTTAGTAGAGAAGCTCTCTGGGACAGCCACTGCCTTTTACTATATATTTTCAGCCATTTTCACCCGGGGGTAGTAGGCACAACAGCAATGCAAAACCATAGCTATAAGAGCTGGAACACATCTTCAAATGTCGTGTTCTGTCTCTCCCCCTCATTTTTCCAACAAGTGAATAAGAAAAATCAACATCGCAGAGTGTTTAGGCATTTCCAAAGTCTGATTTGAAAAGCATAAGCAGAAAAAGGTTAAAATGTTCTGTAAAAGAATGTATTTATCAAAATAATCAGCAGACAGGGCAATGTCAAGCTGGCAGTTTTGTACGCTCTTTGTGCCACAGCATCAGTGGAGAAATTAGGATTCTTACATTGCACTTTTACTGACTGTGTTACTCTAAGACCTGCGAGAGAGGGAGGGAGCTACCCTGGCTGAATTGTGCTTCTCCACACAGACGTGCTCACAGACAAGCACAGCAGATGCAGAGACAGAAGGAAACAATGAGACAGCACTGGTCAGCAAGCAGTCGGCACATCCCAGTAGCTCAAATGCTGGCAAACTTTTGCCAGAAAAATGCAGTCACCAGGCGCGAGCTGAAGGAAACCACGGGGTGTTTCTCAGGGAGCGCTCAAGGTGCAACACAGGTGATACCATCAGGTAGATGGATGGTAGAATTGCAGCAATGGGGAATGACCTCACTTTCCATGTGAGATGCTGAGGGTGGGGTGGGAAGGAGCCTGAGAAGGGCTAGAACAAAAGAGGAGCTGCCTAGGTTTGCTACATACCCAGGAGCTAGGCCTGAAGAGGATTTCCTGTCACTTTGTGGGCAGCAGATTACCAAAGACTACAGAAGTTCACTTTGACTGTGGTTACAGACATCACAGGGGTAGGTGCCTAAAGACAATAGCACAGACCTGAAGACTCCTGAAGTCTTAACTTATTTGAGCTACATGCACAACAGTAGGAAAAGGCTCTATCATATCTCTGTTAATGACCTCATTAATGAATACAGAGTGAGGCTCACTGCTGCAAATCCTAATTGCTGGCTAATGACTATAACAGCAAATAGTACCTATTTCTTGAGCAATCACATCAAGTATGCTTCCTCACATTTCCAAGCTGATCTTCAGCTTTCGAAGGGGAAAAGAGTGACTGAAAATGCTGCATACAGTCACATAATAGTTTCAGTTGTGAAAAAGACACAGCTTCATGATTTCCAAAGCTATTTTTGTACGTGCTTGGAGAAAGCGCAGTTTCACAAAACTTCACAATCAGCGATCCTCACAAAATGTTCAGCATGTATTTGCCAGTTCTTTACTAAGCTAATTCATTTTTTAAAAGCAGCTTAGCAGAGATTTCCGCTCAGATTTAAATTTGCATTCCATTGTATGATATTCTTCAGTACAAATGAAACACTTTGGAGATAAAAACAATCACATTGTTTCATTAGCCTGAAATATCTCAGATGGGGACAGCAATAAAACAGATAGTAAAATAAAATAGCTTTTAGATATGAGCACAGCAGAAAAGCTGTGTTTCATAGTAAGGGTTCAGAATGACTGTGGCAAAAAACAAATGAAAGAAGTCCTGTGAGTAAGGTCAGATCAGCGTGTGGACTTAGACATTCAGCTGGTGAAGTCCTTACTGCCCTCCCAGCTCTGCGTGTTGTGTATCCTAACGCACTGGGAGCTTCAGTGCTTCCAGAGGTTGTTTTATCTCACAGGCAAAAGCAAATGCAGAGGCAAATGTTCCCTAAAGAGAAAACGTTCCATGACCTCTCAAGATAGAGAGGCCAACCTTATGATCTACAGACGTTATTTTTCCTAAAGCTGAGCAGGATGCCATTCACATGTGGATGTCTCAGAGTGTCCTTCCTCCTTCAACAGGAAGCACTGCTGAGTGCCCCTTTCTCCAAGTCACCCCAAGGTTTAAGTAAGGCTGGTGGAAGTCAGTGAGAGCCCCAGAACATATTTTAAGCAGTGCTTGATTTACATCCTACTACAGTTATTTTTTTCCTAGAAAAGCTAAATATTACTCTCGTTAGAAAAATGAATATTTTGGAATCAAAGTGTAAGGGAAGTAAAATACCTCCAGACAAAATAATTCTTAATTTCTTTTCATCCTGGGAAGTTCTAAGACTTCGCTAGCATACAGCCCCACATCTTGGAAAAGCTTTTCAGCACAACTAGTATGAAGTGCTCTGTGGCAGCCCATAAACCAGCTTGTTGGTAGTAATGTACAGGAGACACAGAACTGAAAAAGGAACTAAACCAAAATAAATGAATATCCTGGATGAAGGGATAGAGTCCACCCTCAGCAAGTTTGCTGATGATACAAAGGTGGGAGGAGGGGCTGACACACCTGAAGGCTGTGCTACAAGACTAGAAAACTAAACTAGAGTTGCCAGGGGAGGGGATCCTCAAAACACCCCACTTTGAAGCTGATGATGGTAATGGATGCTCTGGGCCTGGAGCTGGATCACAGGCCAGTAAGACAGCACCTAAAGTGCAGGAGAAGGGAACTCCAATTGGTACATCATCCTCAGTGGGAGCCCAACTCAAATGCGTGTACACTAATGCGGAGAGCATGGGGAACAAGCAAGAACTGTTGCAGGCATGTGCGTGCCTACAGGGCTGTGATGTCACTGGCATCACTGAGGTGTGGTGAGATGGCTCTCACAACTGGAATGTAGGAATAGATGAGTATAAACTCTTTAGGAAAGGCAGGCAGGGGAAAAGTGGAGGAGGTGTTGCTTTCTATATCAACAACCAGCTGGAGTCCATGGAGCTCCACGTGGGGATGGATGAGGAGCTGACAGAGAGCTTATGGGTTAGGGTTAAAGGGAAGGCAGAGGAAGGAGACATCATGGTGGGGCTCTGCTACAGGCCGCCCAATCAGGAAGACCGAGTGGATGAGGCCGTCAATAAACAGATAGGAGCAGCTTCACGTTCACAAAACATGGTCCTCATGGGGGACTTCAACCATCGTGATATCTGTTGGAGGGACAACACAGCAGGGCACCAGAGACAGAAGAGGTTCCTGGAATGTGTTGATGACAACCTCCTTTTCCAAGTGGTACAGGAACCCGTGAGAAGAGGTACTGTGCCGGATCTCATCCTCACCAACGAGGAGGGTCTGATGAGTAACGTGAAGCTCAAGGGCAGCCTTGGCTACAGTGACCACGAAATGGTGGAGTTCAAGATCCTTAGGGCGTCAAAGAGAGTGCGCAGCAAGCTCGCTACTCTGGACTTAAGGAGAGCAGACTTCAACCTCTCCAGGGAACTGTTTGGCAGGGTGACATGTAATAAATTCCTGGAGGGAAGAGGGGCCCAAGAAAGCTGGTATGTATTCAAGGACATCTCCAAGTCCAGAAGCGGCACATCCCGAGAAAAAGGCAGGCAGGCAAGAATGCCAGGAGGCTTCTGTGGATCAACAAGGAGCTCCTGGACTTACTTAAGCACAAAAAGAAAGTCTGTAGGGAGTGGAAGCAGGAAAGGATTATCTGGGAGGACTACAGAGAAGTTGTCTGAGCAGCCAGGGATCAAGTTAGGAAAGCTAAAACCTAGATAGAATTGAATCTAGCCAGGGACATAAAGGGGAACGAGAAGAAATTCTATAGGTATATCAGTAATAAAAGGGAGGCCAGAGAAAATGTGGGCCCTCTCTGGAAGGAAACTGGAAACCTGGTCACGAGGGATATGGAAAAAGCTGAGGTGCTTAATGAATTCTTTGCCTCAGTCTTCACTGGCAAGGGCTCTAGCCACACTGCCCAAGCTGCAGAAAGCAAAGGTATGAACTTGGAGAAGGAAGATCTGCCGCTGTAAGTGAAGATCAGATTTGAGACCATCTAAAGAAACTGAAGGTACACAAGTTCACGGGACCCAACAAGATCCATCCATGGGTCCTGAGGGAAGTGGCAAATAAAGTTGTCAAGCCACTGTCCATCATATCTGAAAGGTCATGGCAACCTCTTGAAGTTCCTATTGACTGGAAACGGGAAACAAACCCTGATTTTCAAGAAGGGAAAAAAAGAAGAGCCATGGAACTACAAGCCAGTCAGTCTCAACTCTGTGCCTGGCAAGATCATGGAGCAGATCCTCCTGAAGGCCCTACTAAGGCACATGGAAAATAAAGACAACCAAAGACACCAAGCTGAGTGGTGCAGTCGACACACCAGAGGGAAAGGATGCTATCCAGAGGAACCTAAACAGGCTTGAGAGGTAGGCCCATGACAACCTCATGAAGTTCAGCAAAGCCAAGTGCAAGGTCCTGTATCTGGGTCGGGGCAATTCCAAGTAAAGATACAGGCTGGGTGGAGAATGGCTTGAGAGCAGCCCTGAGGAGAAGGATTTATGAGTGCTGGTCAGTGAAAGACTCAACATGAGCCAGCAATGTGTGCTTGCAGCCCACAAGGTCAACTGTATCCTGGGATGGATCAAGAGAAGTGTCGAGCAGGTCGAGGGAGGTGATTCTGCCCCTCTACTCTGTTCTCGTGAGACCACACCTGGAGTACAGTGTCCAATTCTGGGGCTCCCAGCACAAGAAGGACATCAAGCTCTTGGAGCGGGTCCAGAGAGTGCCACGACAATGATCAGAGAGCTGGAGCATCTCCCCTATGAGGACAGGCTGAAAGAGCTGGGGCTCTTCAGCCTTGAGAAGAGAAGGTTCCGGGAGTATCTTACAGCAGCCTTCCAGTACCTGAAGGGGTCCTACAGGAAAGCTGGGGAGGAATTTGTAGTGACAGGATGAGGGGAAATGGTTTTAAACTGGAAGAGGGTAGATTTAAACTAGGTATCTGGAAGAAATTCTTCACTGTGAGGGTGGTGAGACACTGGAACAGGTTGCCCAGTGAGGCTCTTGGATGTCCCCTCCCTGGAAGCATTCAAGGCCAGGCTGGATGGGGCTTTGAGCAACCTGGTCTAGAGGGAGGTATCCCTGCCTATAGTTGGGGGTTTGGAACTATATGATCTTTAAGGTCCCTTCCATCCCAAACCATCCTATGATTGATTCTATGATTCTAAAACGTGGACAGCCTAGAGAGAGTTGGGCAGGGAGGAACCTGATGAGGCTGAACAAGAGCAAGTGTAGAGTTTTGCACCTGGGATGGAATTACCACATGCATCAGTACAGGTTAGGGGATGATCTGCTGGAGAGGAGCTCTGCGGAGAAGGACATGGGGATCCTGTTGGACAACAGGTTGGCCATGAACCAGCAGTGTGCCCTTGTGGCCAAGAAGACCAATGGGATCCTGGGGTGCATTAAAAAGAGTGTGGCCAGCAGGTCAAGGGAGGTGATCTTCCTCCTCTACTCAGCCCTGGTGAGGCCACATTTAGAATTCTGTGTTCAGTTCTGGGCTCCCCAGTTCAAAAAAGACAGGGATCTCCTAGAAGGAGCCCACCAGATGGCCACAAGGATGATTAAGGGCCTGGAGAATCTCTTATATGAGGAAAGGCTGAGTAACCTGGGTCTGTTCAGCCTGAGGAAAAGAAGACTGAGAGGGGATCTGATAAATGTTGATAAGTATCTAAAGGGAGGTGGGGGGCAAATGGATGAGGCCAGGCTCTTGGTGGTGTGTAGCAATAGGACAAGGAGTAATGGCCTAAAACTGGAACATAGGAAGTTCTGTACTAACATGTGGAAGAATTTTATTTACAGTAAGGGTGATGGAGCACTGGAACAGGTTGCCCAGAGAGGTTGTGAAGCCTCCTTCTATGGAGATATTCAAGACCCATCTGGACACCTACCTGGGTGACCTACTGTAGGGAACCTTTTTTAGCAAGAGGGGTTGGACCTGATGATCTCTTGAGGTTTCTTCCAATTCGTGATTCTGTGAAATGATATACTACATTTCAACAGCCTTTCAGGTTTGAGTGTTATTGGTACATATTGCTGAGATTTAATTTTTAAATTTCTGAGGTACATCAGAAGTTATTTTAGGAAGAAGTTAAGCTATGACATTTTCAGGTATCATCAGGAAGATTACAATGAAATGTTAAAGACAAGAGCTATTCCCTCCAGACCAACAGATGCAGGAATGGCACATCCTCATCTCCCCATATGAAATTCTCCAAGTCCATCACAAGCCCTAAATCGTACAACAGCACACTTCAATTATTCCCCTGCTTTCTGTGTGCTAAAAATAAGACTGACATCATAAACCAATTTTAACTAATATTCTAAGGCTAAGCGCATGCCAGTGTCAGTAAATGAAACGTAAAATTAATTGTGCTGCAAAAGAGGAAAGCCTTATGAAAGAATTCACTGTAGTAGTAATCGGTGAGCACTTTGTATGCCCTCAAGCTTCACTGAAGTCATTATTACTTGTATGTCATGAGGGCTAGTTTCAAAAGTCTTTTTCAACATGATGTTCACAGTTTATTATCAGACAGGCACCAAACCAGCCAGGCAAAGCCCAAGACTCAGTGAAGTTGGTTTCACAGGATTCCAGCATTTGGCCTCACACTTGCAAAAGGGAAACGGTTTGAAACTGATGTTTTGACAGAAGACAAAATTGACTACTTTAGAGAGACAAAAGGTATCATTTTCTGGAATAAATACAAATGGCATGTTCTCAGCACCGCTGATCATTAACAGAATGCTGAAATTTAACATGGAAGAAAACAGATCGGGGAACTTCTGAGAGCTGGCACTCCATAGATCAGCCTTCTACACATCCTCAAATCATTACTGCTCACTTTCCAGACCTGAGACTAACACACTCCTAATGCAGCTGTGGATGGATGAGCTGGTTTCCATATGCTGCTTTATGCCTTAACTACAGCACTGCCAGGCAGAGGAGATCTATTTGGTTGCTGATTGTGTTAAGAATCTGAGAGCAAGTAATGTCTGTAGGGCAGCACAGTCAGGGAGGAAAAGGGCACACAATCATTTTAAAAACAAAACAATGCAAGGGAAATGCTGAAGTCCATAGGAGAGAACACATTCACCCAGGCTCCTTTGTCTTTAAGAATCTCTTTTTTTTCCCTCAGAACAACTGCAGCTTAAAGAGGTTAATGAAGCAATAAAGGAGGGCTGAATTTGCTGCACAACAGTTTTAGGATCAGAAGCTTGTTCCCTGCTCCCATAGGACATGCAAAACGCAGGTCTGAATGAGTCACAGAATGGGCACGGCAGTTGTGGGACACAAATGGCCAATTAAACAAGCACACTAATGTCCACTGAAGGGAATGACAATTAGAAGCCCAAGCTGCGTCCTAGGGATGAGATGAAGTGACAATGAGGAGATGCAGCTGTTTGGAAGTAAATGTGCAGAGCTGGAAGCACTTTGTGCCTCTTATCTGTGCTCTCTACCACAAAGAACTTGACTTTGTACAAAGATATTGACCATACTGTTGTAGAAGATCATTTCCAACCACACAAAATATAACGTGAGTACGTTTTTACACGTAAAACATAGTATATGAACCTGCTGGGTCTTGGTCCTAACCTGTGGAGGGGAATACCACCTAATATACCGGAATGAAGACTAATGAATACTAGTAAAATGCTATGACCAGCTGTGCTGGAGGGCAAGGAAGTGCTAACAGCCTTGTTCCAAACACTGCTCTTGCTAAAAGGAGGTTACACTAAATGCATACAAACATAGAGGAGTTAGGAATGCAAGAGCAATAATTTTCAGAGTGTCTGCGGCCACACTGAGACCACTTCTTCCTCCAAACTTGGAGGGCGAGGACCTTGGCTCTTGTAAGGTCAAACCTCTTGCGTGATGTTTACACATCTGTTTCTGCATATGCATCCACATTTGAAGAGCTGGTTCCTAACACTGCACCACAGAATGCCATCATCATACATAATTTAACATGGCCATGTGAAATTTAGTTTAACATGCAAAGCAAAGATCACATCAAGTGATAAACATTTAATGTTAGTAAAGAAGAAGGTGACACGCTACCATAAAATGAAAACATATAAAACAGTATTTGTTCTTCTTGACATCCTCTGCTAGACGACATGATAACAAAATGACACACATGCGCTTCCAGACTTAATCTGGATACACAGCAAAGCCTAAAATTCAAACTAACAGGCCCCAAGGATTCTGATCCAAGAATAGACTATGCCAAGAGAAAACAGAGAAATCTGCTGATTACACTTTTCAAAAGAATGATCCCTCAAATGCATAATGCCAAGACTATAAATGTAACTGAATATCCACAGAATCTACAAGCAAAATTTAAAATAGAAACCAGCCTTTAAAAACAAGGATTTCCACCTGAGCCAAAGATGGGTATATTTTTCTTTAAAAACAATTTTTTGTAGTTGTTTATTTTTGATGTATTACTTATTAAGATGACGCTGACCTGTAGCTTCATCTTGCTTACACTCAATTTAAAAGAAATAATAATAATAATAACAAATTATTATGCCAACTGAAAAACCAACTTTTTTTCCCTACCAATTTTGGCCTTTTCTGTTTGGGAGACATTGATTTTTTTTTTACCGCCTGTGTTTCTAATGGAGCTTGAAATTAACACAGTTTTTTTGTTTACCTCCTAATTTGTGCACCACCATCATCAGTGTTGTCAGCACAGCTCTGGGAATAGGGTTTGTTTACTGCTTCTGCATAACCAGCAGAAGGAGCATAGGAGCAGAAAATAGGTTTGGTTTAGAGTTTTTCCTTTATTTATTTTTTTTGCTCAGGTCCTTTTATAAGTTGTATATTAATGACTCAAGTGATAATGTGGCCTATTTTGTCAATATTTCTTAAATGGAACATAGCAAGACTTGAGCTGGCTCAGGGATATGTTGAATTCCTCTGACACATACATCATAAAAGGTTGGTATTATTGTTGTGTCTTCCCAAAGCACCTGCCAGCCTTTTGCTCAGAATTCCAATTATAGAAGTTCCACAGCAACCTGTTTGGCACAATGTCCTGATCTCTGCATTAAAGCAACCTCCAATACCAGAGACCCTGAAGTGGCACAGGACCACTGTCACCTCCTCTTCTCAGAGATGAATCAAATATTCAAGAGCAGTACATGGCCTCATAGTCTTGTAGACTTGCAGCCTTACCAATTCTGTAAAAATGAGCTTATTTCTCTTGGTCACCACCAAAGTCACATCTGGAGGATTACATACAAATAAATTTGAATAACTTACCATCCTATTATCCTGTCCTTCAGCAATTATACAGCTGCTGTATTACATGTCCATTAATATTATAATAGGTCATTGTACAATTGACATTTGTGACACGCTACCAAACCACTACTATTACCAATTAAAAATAATTCTATTAATTTTCCAGATAAAACTAGAAATTCTATGCATTGATCATGCTTCGGTGCAAAGGGATGCACTACAGAAACTGTGACATCTCTTTATCTGTTTTCCATTATTTTTCAACCAAGACTATTTTTTAAGGGATCTCGTGGCCTAAAAAAGAGAGAACAATTCTGTTAATTCTGATGATCTCCCTCAGCATAACCTCAATAATATCAGTTTCTTATTCCTCCTGTCAGAAACACGCCCCTCTTCCCCAAATTCAGTACAGCCTCCTGTTACGCTCCCCGGTTTCCTCCTGCATATACATAATATGTGATGACTCTCAGCATTTAATGCTGGATTGATTCAATGCCTTCAGTGATGGGCAACATATATCTAACTGTTAAGTATTCCTTAAGAAAACCCCCATTTCATTCCTTGTGAAGGATCAAGAGCTATCTTCTAAACACAGTGATGTGGCATGCTGAAAAATCATACCTTACCTGCTCTGTCAACTGTGGTTCTATGTCAAAATAACACCTTTTAGTTAACTCAAACATGCTGTGTATTTCAGTTGTTTCTTTTTCTGTATTCTCTCCACTCCCCAGATGACAATCTTGTTGATTTCTGCTAGTATCTTCATGCCTAAAGCCTTTTTCCTCTACAGAAGGTCACCAAGTTTCAGAAAGCTTTTTTCCTGCATGAAGTTACCAAAATTAGGCTCTCTCAGCATCCCAGAGACTAAACAACTCTACTTCCTCTGGAACCAGGAACTCCTAAAGGTCATCTTCTGACCCATCTAGAGCCGTGCGTATGCTCTTTTCATCACCCAGGTTGCCCACAGACTCAGTATAAATCATTATCAAGAAGTAGAAAGAGGAAAGCTGTTCTCCGATTTTGAATTCAGCTCCCATGATAACAAAACAAAACACAACAAGGCCGAGGGACTTGCCACTCAGCTGAAAAAGACTTAAAGGTACAAGTAAAAAAAAAAAAAAGAAGTGTAATGCAATTCCCAGCCTCCTCCGTTGACCCAAGAAGAAGGGGAGCTGGGCAGACATGGAAGTGAGTTACATGGCCTCCCTGAGCAGAGCAGCTGCCCTGGTGGCAGCTCTATAAAGAGGAGCCTTGTCTATTAGTGGGTATGTTGGAAAAGTATCCTCATTTCCTAAGCCATCCAATCTGATTTTAATCATCTGTTTACTTCTGGGCTCAGCTACATGGAAGCAAATGACAACACAGACCACTAAGCATCTCATGAGCAATCCAGACTCTCAGCGGATTTTCTCAAAAATGGTTTAAATAACAGATACTTGGATTGCACCACAAGCACAGCAGGTCAATTTAGGACCAAACAGTGTCTCAGAGGAGAAATTTGCCTGCAGAGATTAGGAAAGGATTCTCTCCCCTTCCTCTATAATCATATAGTGGGAACCATTATTAATAAGCATTTGTCATCTCTCTGCAAGTATAAGAAAAGGGCATCTCCTATTCTAAGAACTCTGTGGTTAACAGTGGTGCCTGGAGTGATGGGATGTGGTGCTCTCATTGCAATTGCTGCAGCAGTGTACATTTGGTTAACCAGCTAATTCGGGCCACTGCCAAAGGCAGAATGTTGGTCTAAATGGACCCTGGTCAGACTGGGAAAACCAATCTCACATGTCATTTGAGAACTCTGAGCAGATCTATGGTGTTTTAGGCAGAAGAGGCTGAAAAAAAATACACAGGAAAGACTTCTACACGTGTTTCTTAAAGGTTTACTAAACTAAAGTGGTTTGCAACAGTATTTAGTAGGGCACAAAATGAGATCTTAGGGGCACAATCGTAAAATAATGAAAATGGTTAAAGTTTGTCTTCTTATCCACTGCTATTACAATAATTGCCTTATAAATAGATTCATGCATTTGTCTGTTTTCGTTTCAATTTTTGTCAAGGACTGATGTACCAGAATGCTAATGTTATATAATTATATATTCTGTAAATTAAAGCAGCATGGCGTACTGGTTGGGAATAGCACATTTCACACTTCATTACTTCTGCTGCAACTCAACCAATGTTAAGCTCTGAATTTTCTGTTTCCAGTAGTCAAAGTTTCTTTGCTCACTGCTTTTTTTAAAGCATTTACAAGCTATTCTGTCCTCAGCAATGGACATATGGATAGCAATCGCAGAAAGCTAGGGCTTTCCTCTAGTAACAAACGCAGGTAACAACAGAAACAAAGAGCAGGTATAGGAAGTGTATATGGGTGTCATAATGAGTGCTGGGACAGAACTGTCACCAGCAGCCCAAGTTTCAGACTGTCATGGGGATGTTACAGCCAATGCACTAAATGCCTCAGTTCAATTTCAAACCACAGCATGTGCTTCTTGAATTGGTCAGATTAGGACAAACCCCATGTTGCAAGATTGCTATCAAGTTGTGTAATGGTTAGCTGAGGTTTTGAACAGAGAAGATCACTTAGGTTGATCTGCAGAAATGTATACAAAGAACATGCTTTTGAATTAAGAGATGCATGAAATACTGCTGTTACTACCTCCTACTTTGACACCACTGAAAACGTAATTGTTACTGGCCCTTCAAACACACAATAACCAAGGAATGTGCGTTCTTGCAAATATAGCTATTATAAGATTAAACCAAGAGGCTACCAAAATCCTTGCCTTACTTTACCTCTATTTTATTTACCCTTATTTCCATGTGGACAATTTTAATACCAGTAGTGAGAACAGGAGAGAAGAACTTTGATTTACATTGATTTGCATGGCAGAGGGAAGTCATAGCACAGCCTAGATTTTTAATTCTTTTCATAAAATCTGATTTACTTAGAGCAAATCAGTAATGTTGTCAGATTGGTCAAGATATTCAACTATAATAGTACCATCACAGCAAATACAGGCTAAGTTACTGGTTTGCATCACCCAGGAAGCCCAGAGCAGAAATAGAACCAAGATGTCTTCAATGGCAGTTCTATACTAACCCCAAGCACATCCTTCCATAAAGATACTTTAAATAAAGATGCACATTTTCCTTTCCAGCTTGGCAGTTTGGCTTCTTTTTAAGACCTTTAATTACAGCTCAAATTATGCTCAATTTATTTTTCCATGGTTGTTTTTTTCCTGTCTAGGCTCCACTGTTTTTTCCTCTCTCCAGAAACACTAAATGCTTTAAAATCTCTTTTGTTGTTTGTGAGCAGGAAAGGAGAATTTCTTGAGAATGTTTCTCTCTTTCTCCATTTAGGAAGCAAAACAGATGTTGTGATCTCCTCAGGGAGAAGGATCCTATCACACTCCAGGTGTGAGCAAAGGCTGTTTTGCATAGGGAGAGGAAAAGAGCAACATTAAAGGACCTTGCTGGAAAATCAGAACCAATGGCAAGAACATCTGGGTTTTGAGCAACAAAGGTAAGTTCGGCCACCTAAAGAAAAGAAGGGGTACCAGGAAAGCAATAGGGAAAACAACACTCTGCTTTGCATTGGCAGGAGAAGTAATCACTACTGCCAACTTTCCCAATATTAATCTCACTCTTCCCTTAAGGCAACAGCTCCACAAACCAGAGAATGGCATGAAAATTTCTACTTTGGTTTTTTAATAGGTTTAATGCTTCAGCCTGAAACCAAGAACAGCAAGAAGAATTCCCCAAACATACAGAGCAAAACACAGGTTCCTTTAAAACCTCATCTTTTCTGAAGGGGCTCAACATTAGATTTCTTAATACTGCAGGCTGACATTACTGAATAACTTTCAGGACCCAAATGATTTCCTAAGTCTTTTGTTGCAATCTCAACAGATAATTTTAAAAAATTCCCAGCATAATAAGAAACAATTACTTAAATACATTTTGAAACATTCACCCTTCTGTGTATATGTGAGTATGTAGTTAAGAAATAATTCTGTTTGTATTAACAGGATAGCTTATGCATATGGCAATAATTACACACAAAAATGGCATAGTTAGTTCAGGCCATTGATTTGATATTGGCCTCATTTTTGATGATACGGTCACGAGCTCGCTCAATATCACACACGGAGAGAAAGGTCAGAGCAACTTCCTCTATCTCAGCAAAAACTGTTCAACTAACATAAATAAAATGGTTTCTTTTGGAGTTTTATGAAGTTTTATTTTTTGTCCTCTCACAGATCAAAGAGTATCTTTTTCCTGTGTGAGCTGTGCGAAGTTTGCACGTCAGCTCAGTTTTAAGGATAGCCTTGTACTACAGGCATCTTCAGAGCTAGATATGAAAGAGGAGACATATGAGCTGCTCGCAACACTGTTTCCAAGGTCAAATTTAAGAAGAGACAGGTGTTCATAGGCATTATTTATACTCGAATGCAAGCCCAGATGCTTCCCTAGAACCTTCTGTGGCCTTCTCCTGGCGTCTTTTTTCTTTTATGTAGGAATCATGCTAAAAGAAACCAAAGCCCATTCACATGGGAATGAGAGCACTATGGTACTCAGGCACTACTTTTCTTGTTTAGTTCATCTGTTTAATTTTGATGTACCCATTTTTGACAAGTCCTTGTTGAGCAAAGCTGCCTGTTTACACAAGGGCTGGGGTGCTTGAGGACAGGCAACGCTGCTGATATACCCAACCCAACCCGGCCTTGAACACCACCAGGGATGGCGCACCACAGCTTCTCTGGGCAGCTGTGCCAGTGCCACACCAACCTCTGAGTAAAGAATTTCCTTCTGACATCTAACCTCTTTTAGTTTAAAACCATTCCCCCTTGTCCTATCACTACAGACCCTGGAAAACGTCTTTCTCCATCCTTCTTATAAGCCTCTTTTTAAGTTCTGACAGACCACAATGCACTCTCCTCAGAGCTTTCTCTTCTCCAATTTAACCAACCCCAGCTGTCTCAGCCTGTCATCACAGGACAGGCGTTACAGTCCTCTCATCATTACTGTGCTCAAATAGCACTCATAATTGCTGAGAAGCATTGCCATATTGTCTCATGACGCAATAGCTGTATGAATGTGAGGCATCACCACTGGCTGCAGCAGGAAACCAGTGGAGCACAGCTGCAGGGATGTGGGAGAAGAAAACAAGGCCAAAACTACAGTAGTGGGCCTCTTCAGACACCCCAAAACTGTGCTTTCAGGAACTGTGTGCGAACTGTAATCCCTAACATCATACACTAGTGCTCAACAAAACAGTATCCCATTGAGTTGACTGTGAGATAGATGCACAGGAACACCTCAGGTCAAGATGATGTCATGTGCAGAAGCTTTTTACAGCAGGTAACAGTGTCAGAGAATGACAAACAAACCCCTCTTCCTCTGAGGACTTAAAAAAAAAAAAAAGAAGGAAAGAAAAAACAGAAAATTCTCTTTCTTCTTGACTTGCTTTTGTCCTCTGAGAAGCGAGGCCAGAGTTTGGAAATGGAAACGTTGCCTGGAATAACTAAGAGCAGTATTGTAAGAATCCAAATCATTTTTCAACAAAACATTATTCTACTATTCTAAAGCAACGGACTCTCAAAAATGGCGAGCGGTAATTTTCTGCCTCTGTGTTCTACCTACAAACAGCAGCTGCGGCCCCAGTGCCACCTTTCTGCCCAGCAGCACAGGGCCAGGGCTGCATTTTGTGCATGGTGGCATCATTGCAGCTGCACTGTGGGTAGAGGGACAGAGGTTCAGCTTCCCTCTGCTGGTGGCAGGCCAGGGAACCTCAGCAAATGGTGACTGTGTCAGATCCCATGCTTGGTAAGAACACAGAAAGGATCCCAAATGCATCGCACTTGACCTTTTTACTCTTTGCAGTGGAATGAAACCTGTCCTGCTGCATTCATGAACTTCCAGGAGGAGGTAGGCCAGGTTTTCCTCCATTACCCAAATGCACTCTGTATTTTCCGGTCTTGAGAAATAAGCAGATTAACAAGCTCGGTCCATCAAACAATAAATAATTTGTGTGCGCAAACAGATTTGATTCACAACAGGCCAATGGTGCATGTTACTCGTGCAGCATGCTGCCTGCTATAAACGCAACGCGTTCTCCAGCTGTAGGAAAGCAAAGGGATACAGCTGCTGAAGGGTGATGTGAAATTAAAGAGGGAATGAAACGTGTGATCTTATTTAATCACACCTGGTGCTTCAATTTTTCAATAACAGCACCCTGCTAGACTGTGTCAAATCGGTTCTACAAAGAAAAAAAATATGGATGGAAAATGAATTAACTCTTTCATCCCCACACTTAATACATTTACACCAGTCAGAAATACATTTACTGGATGCTGTTAGGAATCTTTTTTTCTCAGATGAAAGGTGCTCGGCACCTGGTTAAATGAGCTTAGTGGCTGACAGCGTTTCTGTGCCAGTGGGTGAGCACGTGCCCTCCACTCTGACATAAGCACAAGCCTCGAGTACACATACAACCTGTTTTCAGCTACAAGAAACCTTCCTGGTCAATCAACTTGAAGGGATCGAAGTGCCACCTTGATACCAATCATTTCTATTAGCTTCCTTATGTCAGTAGCACATGTGTACAGAGAGTCAGAGGCAACAGAGAGCTGGGGATGCCAGACTGCAAAATGGGAGAAAGCAGTTTTCCCCTTGCCTTGATTGTTCTGCTCTGCACCGATTTACTGTAAGAAGAAAATTCATCCCAGCCATCACCTGGTTTCTGTTTCCTTATGGGCTTTCCTTTTTTGAGGATTTGTTGTTGTTGTTTTTTAATGTCATATTTTGCAGTTAAGTGTTTGGGTTATATTAAATGTCAAACATGATTTGATTCTGCAGGCATTGCATTGTGTGATTACTTATGTCCCATTGGCCAGTCAGACACTGTTCATCAAACACTGTGCCCTATGTCCTAGTAAATCACTTTTGTAATAGACAGGAAGGTGCTCTATCTAATGCAAAAAAATGGTAATTATGGTCAAATGTTCCATTCTCCAGGGAAAAGGGAAAAAAAAATCCTTCTACATGATTTCACTCAGCAGCAGAAAATAAAAAGCCAGCATATAATTAGCTTAACATAACCATCTTTATATTAAATTTATAGAGAAGAAAATCAAACATGAAAAATAACTAGCAGGCTTCCATTCTGGTCTCCTCATTGAATTAATGTCACCGGTATAGCACTGAATAAAATAAGATGTATAAGGCTGCTGTGTGGATGAGCTGTGTCTTTTGAGAGTAGTTCATTTTTAGAGGGGACATATTTCTTTATGCAAGTGTTACCTATTCAAGAAATTCTTATCATTCCAATATTGTTGTCACAAGAGATGCCTAGTTTTTTACATTATGGTTTCAGCCAATTTACTGAAAACCTAACACATTAAAGCAAATACCTCAGAACAGTTTTAAGAACAAACATTTTAGTTTCTTTGTCATTACTTGCGTAAATCATACTCAAAGAGATTATCACACCAAGGAACATACACTGATTCTTTTTTTAATAAATAAAATGGCATTATAAAAGACCTCCATAAATAGATGATGTTAAAATTGCAACATGAGGGAATAATTTAAACTAGGGATATTTAGAATGTTGGAAATAATCACGGTTCAAATTAACAAACAGGAATCCTTGATTTAAATCACTTTTATTCTTGTTTTGCTTTTGTAATTTTGATTTTCCTTTGGTGGGCAGAACCACAGAGAGAACTGAAGTGAAATTCAAAAAGATCATCTAGTCCACCCCTCTATTCTGAGACAAAGATGCAGATCCATTTCAAGGCTGTCTAGGGAGGTGGTGGAGTCACCGTCCCTGGAGGTGTTCAACAAGACGGTAGATGTGGCACTGGGGGACATGGTTTGGTGGACATCATGATGATGGATTGACAGGTGGCTCAGATGATCCTAGTCATCTTTTCCAACCTTGATGATTCTATGATCCTCACAGGTAGTTCTTGACTGTTCTTCATACCTACGGTTCTCTACTCTCACTCTCTCAAATACTCTACTCTGTAATATATTTATGTTAAGTTTCTAATACCCAAACCAAATCTCCTTAGGTGAAAACTAAAGTAATTACTTTCCAGAGAAAGAGTACAATTACTTTTCAGGGAGAGAGGGCATGTATAAACATCACTTTTATATTACAAATCCTTTAATATGCCTGAAAGTTGAGTCTCTTTCCAACTGAACCCAGTTCTTGTACTATTTCCTCCCCAGTACTTCCTAAATTTCTGCAGGCTGCCACAGCTAACTCTCTTCTGGCCTTCTCCAGTTTGTCTATATTGTGTCATAGCCCAAAGCCCGCTCTGGTTGGAGTATCAGAAAGCCAACAGAAAGGAACTAATGATGTCCTACAGCTTAAACACAAGACTACCACTTACACTACAGCCTGGTCTCACCCCCATCCTCATTTTCTCACCCAGCAGAATCTATCAGGCTGCTGATTCATATTCAACTTGTGATATCCCAGCCCTGCATGCTCTCACAGCACTGTTATTTACTCAGATATCCCTCATCTGCATTCAGACATTTGCTTTCCCTTCCTCACTGCAAGCCTTCTTACTTACATTTGCTGAATTTTCATCTTACTCAGTTTGGCCATTTCTGCATTCTATCAGGATCACTTCAGACTTTAAACCTGTCCTCCAAAATGCCCAAAGCTCACTACAGCAGACAGTCCCATGCCACTGCATTCTCAAGTTGATCACCCAAGTCATTAATGTAAATAATGACCAGCACCCAATCAAGGGCAGAGTCTAACAGAATGGCACTTCAGGCTCCTTGCCCACTTGACAAGCAAACAATAACAATTCTCTGAACACAGTACTTCAACCAGCTCTTCACCTATCTCACAGTAATTTCAACTAGATGATTTTCCCCGTTTTCTTGTAAGAAGGCCACAAGGCTTTCCGCAACACTGTCAAAAGCCATACTAATGTAAAGACACACCTACTACTTCTCTTATTCCATTCAAAAAGGAAACTAAACAAATCCACACTGGCTGTTTTTCTGTTAGCTTATTATCCTCTAGGCATTTACAAATCGATTAATAATTTGCTGCAGCATTTCACCACGTATCAAAGTTAAGCTGACAGGTTTCCTCACTGTAAATGCTTAAGTTTGCCCTTCCTGATTCTTCACAAGGTTTAAAGCTAAAACTTCAGGGATGGTTTCTGCTGACTCCTGGGTACCTGAAGGGTCAGTTTTCATTAAGCCCAATGACTCGACTGCATCTAACGTACCTCCACATGTTTAACCTCTCTTTTCTTATTCCAGCATATGTTCTTTACCCTCTAGTGAAATTAACTGTTTCAATCATCTTGTCACAGTTAACCAGTTTGGGAAAACAGAATTCAAGAAAAGCTGAAGCATTCATCCTCCTCTTTATGATCAGGTTTCCCCTCCTTGTCTTAGAGCAACAGAAGTCTAATTATTTCCTTCATATTTCCCTTCTGCAACTCATTCAACTAGGTGCTTGTGCTAGCTTTTAATTTTTTCCTTTTGTAATGCATTCTTCTGTTCCGATTCCTGATTTTCAAATAATTGCCGAGGTCCCAAAGTAGCTGAGGTATTCTGTGTCTGTCTCCTTCAACAGGCAGTCTGCTGCCATGTCTGTAGTATCTTCTCTTTCAAAAACCCACCAGTTCCCTTGAACTTTCCTTTCCCTCCCTTCCATCCTTACCTATCTATTCCAAAGTTCAAAGAAACCAGCTCTTTTAAAGTCCTATGACATTATTCAGCTGCTTTTACTCATTCTTTCCCTTCTTTCAGATCAAAAACTCTTGTTTTGTGATCATTTTCACTCACTCTGCCTTCTTCTGCCTTCAAATTCTCAAACACTTACTTCTGATGAGTCAGAATAAAGCATAAATTCCCTCACTAATTTCCTTTGCCCTCAGAAACAAAAGTGACCCTCTTTAGATGTTAATTCCTATTAGATAGCCTGGACAAGATGCACTTGACCAAGGGCAAGCATCTATTCATATGGTCGTTCTCATGAAAAGATTAGGACCTCCCAGAGAGATTCAACTTATTCCATAGTAGATGCCTAAAGCGAGTCACACAAACACATCTAATGGTTCCTATTTTTCCTACAGTCACCCATTAAGGGAAGCTCTGATTATTAGCTCACACACTGACATCTCTCAAACTGTAAGGCCATGCAGGATGGATGGCACTAGTCCAGCTTCTTACTCAGAGCAGGGTTAGTAGTAAAGCAGGTTGCCCAGGACTGTGTCCAGTCGAGTTTGGAATGTCTAAAGGATGGCCATACACATCTTCTCTGGGCCTGCTCCACTGTTTGACCACCCTTTTTTCTTGCTTGCATTTAATTCTAACTTACTGTACTACAACTCCATCGCTTTTCATTCTGCCCTTGTGCACATCTCAGAAGAATCTGCTCTGCCATTCCTGCACCTTCCCAATAGACAGCAGTAGACAGCAGTAAGACCACCCTGAGCCTTGCCTTCTCCAGGCTGAGCAAACTGGGTCCTTACCCTCTTTTCCTACACCAGGCTCCTGCCCCTGGCTATCATGGTGACTTGTCTGTTGACTTGCTCCGGTTCATCAACATTTTTTCTATTGGAGAATCCAAAGATTGTACAGCGTTCAGAATGTGGTCTCACTGGTGCCAAAGGGAAGAGAACAATCAGTTCTCTTGACCTGCTGGCCTCACTGCTGCTTGTACAGCCTAGTCCATTGCTGTCCTTTCCAGCAAAGGCACACTGCTTGTTTGTGTTCAAATTGTTGTTTACCAAGACCCCGAGGTCTTCTTTAGCAAAGTGCTCACTGGCCATCAGCCCTCAGCCTGTGTTGGAGCAGGGTGCATTTCCTCCAGATGCAGCACTCCATTTATGCTTGCTGAACTTCCTCCCGTCTGTCAGCCCACTTTTCCATACTGCCCACATCCTGTTGAGCGACAGTGCTGTTCTCCAGCATACCAAGCGCTCCCCCAGATCTGGCATCATCTTACAACCTTGTTAAGGGTGCACATGGTCTTCTCATCATGGTCAACAACAAATGGAGTTGAGCAGCATTGGCCCCATCCCTCAGGGACATCACAAGCAACCAGCTGCCAAATGACAGTGATCACGGCTCTTTGAGCTTGGCAGCCCAGATGATCCTCCATTCGCTTTACCATTTTCTTGTCTTGTGCATAGCTCAGCAATGTGGCTGTAAGAATTCTGTGGGAGACCATATTAAATGCTGTACCAGAGTCAAGGTACACAGCATGCACTGCTCCCCACAGCTCCTCATCACAGAAGGCCATCAGGCTGCTTTGCCCTCAGTAAATCCATGCAGCCTCCTCCCTGCTACCTCCCTGGCCTTCGTGTGCCTGAATTTCAAAACCACAGGAGATGACTTCTCTATTCTGTTTTCTATTCTATTCTGTGTCCTCCATACAACTGCTTTCTGTTAATATTCTTGACAGTTAAAACGTTTCTTACTCCCCGGATCTTTCCTATCAAATATTTCTGTTAACTATGCAAAAAATGCAGAAACTACTCGTCCCAAGCTCCAGACATAATACTGAACTTGTCAGTTCGTTGATTTAAATTTAAACACAGTATGTATCAACAAATAAAGATGGTACTTCTTTTTCAGTTAACACAACCTATGCATATTTATTTACATGATTAGTACTTTTATATACTACTCTTGATTGATTTTCATTCCTTACGTTCTCATTATGCTTGGGCATGAGTACTGATAGAGTACACCTTTTTAAAAAAAAAAATAAGATTCACTTTAAGCCACAGTTTTAAAATAGATCCTAGCATGTAAAAGTGAAATTCAATTAAAATGTTGAAGAACATTATTTTCCAAATAAGCTACATAATCAAGGCAAAACTAAGCTTATCATTACATTTTTTAAGAAAGCAGTCTTATTAAGCAAGGAAGCATTATCTTCACTTGAACAGAATGTTCAACAGAAGTCCTGGCTAACATATTTCTCAGCATCTTAGAACTGGTAGATGTTAGGCTCTACCGCACAAGTTTTGTTTAAAGATTAAAAGAGGAAAACAAACTTCTCAGCCATTTTTTCCTCCCAAGTGGTTTCTTACCTTTGAATGAACTACTCACTGAATTGAAATAGCTGGATAAACATGAAAAAGATATTATCTTTGCACCTGCAGAAGCAAAAAGAGTTTTGCTCTTCAACAACAGGTGCTTAACCAGTGACTTTCACCACTTTGGTTGCCCGACTTCCTTTGCATTTCTGCAGCAAATACTCACTGCTACATGTTGAAAAATACAAACTGAAATAGTTACAAGAACCTGCAAGATCTAACATTACTCTGCTGTCTGAAGTTCAAATAAATCCAATGCATTTCTCTTCAAAAAAGTAAATATGTTGTGCAGTTTTAACTTAAAAATCACAGTAAATATTTCATACCCACTTTGCAACCGTTGGAAATACTGCAGTATTTGAACAGGTTTTTTTTCTTTGATTTTATTTTAAAGAAGAAGGATAAAAAAAAAAACCCACAACAGAGTCCTTGCTGTGAAAAACCGCAGAGGAGCACCTACTGCTTCATCTCGACAGAATCCAAGTGTATGCTGGGGGGAAGACAGGGGAGTGGGGCAGATGTGAATTAATCAGCTTTTGATATTCAGGACTGTGTGGCAATAACTTTTGAGCAACCGTGTCACTGTCTTCATAAAATTTTTATATCATGATTTTGCAATTGTAACACAGTTCTTGAAGATTCAGGCTATTCAAGTTGTAACATGTATAAAATCTTGCTTCACTACTACCAGCATGGTTCAGCCTGGCTCTTTGCATTGTCGGACAATTTTCCTGCCTCAGACACAGCTCTGAACCAAAAAGCTGAAGATGCCAAACATTACTTTTAAAGCTCACAGGATTAGTTTCTCCTTGTAACAATTTATGCATCTTTGTCTTCCCTTAATTTTATATGAAAATACCTCCTCATTTATGCGCGAGCTAAGTTGGACACTAAAGAGAATAATTCTAAACAGGAACTAGGGATGCTAAAAGCCATGCAAGGGGGCATGAATGAATTTTGGTTTTGTTTGGCACATCTGTCAAACACCTAGATCCAATGTGCTGATAAAACAAGACAGCTTAAGGCAATAAACATGCCAGATCCATCTGCTCTTCAGGACACACAGAAGAAAAGGAATTGCTCCCTGTGTTATTCTGTACACTTGAGATTATTTTGAAGAGGTTTCCCTCTGCTGCTGACAGCAATTCAGCTCTACCAGTCTAAACCAGAGGGTTTCCAACCTTGTTTCTTTATTCCTGCTGGGCATGTTATGTGCCCTTGGATTCTCCACCCTGCTCTCCACAGTCTGAGGATTGGTGTTTGGGACATGGATGCAACTACACGGGAAAGGCTTCAGCAAAGTCCGGAAACAAAGGAGGAATGAAGCATATCCTGGGTTTCCATAGCCTCAGATCCTGGCTCCTGGAGTGGATTCAGCAGCCACAGGCTCCTCACTCTGTATCTCTGACCTGGTTTGTACCCACTTATTTCCTCCACTACTTTCTTAGAGCTACATCGTCCCTTCTTACTGTTCCTGTCCCTCATGCTATCCCCGTTACATCCAAAAACTCCCACAATTAATTTCCCAATCAGGACAGCCTTCATAGTCCTCACAACATGAGTCACTGGTGCGACTGACTGCAACTAAAGGTGATTCTGAACGGACAACTGCTATGGTATTTGCAACGCATTTACCCGAGGGTGTGGGTGCAGCCAGCACTGAACTCCAACACCAACAGCTACCAAAGTACTGACTGCTGCACAGGCTCAAATGCAGACCACGGCAGCTTGAACAGAACCAGAGGAGAAACAGCTGGCAGGACTGAGCTGTGCATGACAAAAATCATCTCCCAGCCACATTTCAGCCACCTGCAGCCACATTCAATGAGTCTGGCAGCCATTCAGGGGATGTGCTACTTTCTCATATGAAGGTAGAACTAAAAGAAAGAGTTCTTGCAGGATGCATGCAAAACACTGATGTCGGCTGACTTTAGATCTTTAACTTAAGTAACAATTATTCAATTCTCACTTCTGACTGGCAGGAGAAAAGAAGGAAGAAAGTCCATAGCCTAAATGAACCTAGAAGACCCAACTCACAAGGAAAAAGCTCAGCTACACTCTGTAGAGAGCAGCATGAAGTTTTAGCCATAGGAAGGCAGAAAACAAGAATGTAAAAGCTCCTTTGTGCCATATATTGGTCGCATATCCATATAATGCAACCCACCTGGAAAACAAACGTCCAAGAAGACATAGCTCACTGGAAAAGATCCTGCTTTGCTCAGCCCTACCAGACTAGTCCCAACACTGGGAGATCTTTAACCTTGTTTCAACTTTCTCCTGAATATTTAAGCTAACATTGAGCTGACAGCGTTGAATCCAGCTGTAACGTTTCCATTGAGAATGACTTGCTCTAGCTCAAAGCCACACAAAGTAATAAAGCAAGATGATCAAGTGTTTTGTCTCCTGATATGCAAGACTCCATATGCAGGTCAGCAAGAGAGTAGAGCATAATTATTATGAGATAGTATGGAAAGGGACTGCGGAGCAGAGGAATCACCCTTCCAGAAACCTTAGCTTCTGCTGTGCAGTGCCAGATGGAGTGCTCTGTACATCCCAGGTGTGCATGTGGAGCTCAGATGTGTGAAGCAGCTTAGACCTTCAGCTTGTCGTTCAACAAGTACATAAACAGCCAGCACAGTGGGTCACAGAATGGACAGAGGCCCTGGTGAAGCCTTGCAGAAAAAGGGAGTCGAGATGGGGGTAAGTCATACAAGTCTTTCAGTGCATGAGGTGGAACAACATAGGATCAGACCGTTACTGTCTCATTCTGCTAAGCATCACAACTGATGGATTAAGCATATCACGTACCGCCATTCAAGAAAGTAATGCCCATTATCAGTTTCCTTAAAAGGCTAACAAAAACTGCAAAGGAACAAAACAAGTAATTAAAGCTGAGGGTCTGACTACTGAAACCCAGAAATATCCTTTTGGAAAGCTGGCCTTATTTGCTGCAAATCAGTTTCAGCAGCCAATTTGAAGCTATCACACCAGCATGCTGTTATATGTAAGTTAATAAGCACTTACTATTGATGGTTTCTGCAGTGGCTGTTTAATTTTTAATCGTATCCTTAATTTACTGTTTATGTTTTTATCCAATTAGAGTATGTATATGTGTGTGCATGTGTGTGACAGAGAGAACACAGATAGCTGTTTGCTTGGAAGACAATGCCTGGCTGACATATACCCACTAGAAATATTTTTTTCCCTCCCCCTATCAATTTCACTAAGATTGCTACCCTCTCCAAATGTGAAGAGATTTAAAAATCTTGCGTTCTAAATGAAGGGGGACATATCTCCTTCTGCTTGAAGTTTTCTCACACGGCCCTCCTCTTTTTCAGGAGGATGCGATTCCAGTCTGCTATGTTACGTTGTAGAATTCTGCTGTTAGAAATGGGCCTCACTGACCTCTTTGCACAATGCAGTACCTGGAATTTGAAACTGGATGTCATTAAAATATGCAGTGCTAAAAAATGACTGGTTTTATTGGCACTCTCCTGAACAGAAATCCGAGCATCTCTTTTCATTTGTAGATCAGCCATTTAGGTAACACCCCGGGACATCCTCATCTTCCACAACCCCATTTCAATCTCTCAATAGATTCCTATAGTCATAAAAACTAGATGCGCTGAAGGGTTGGGAGATGGATCATTTATTTTTAAGCACTGAGAATTTTTCATGGTGATCAACAATAAAGTTCTCAATTACAGAGAGAGAGTAAATAAACTAAAGAAGGATAAAGCTTTAAAGAGAGCTGGGTAATGATGGAAAGAGAGAGATTAGAAAACCTCAGGGTCCAAGAGATGAGCTAATCACAAATAAAATAACATCACATTCCTATTACTATCTGACCTGTTGGTTGGTGTAATGGCAGTGAACGAAAAAAGCAAAAACCAAAAAGAGAAAGTCAGAAATCCATTCAGCAGAGGCATTGTGTGGCTGACGTGGATTCTGGCAGAGCTCTCAGGAGGTGATCTGACACCCAGCGCTGCTCCCTGAGCCTGAGCCCTCCACATCAGATTGCCTCCAGCCATGGACTCAGCCACACAGCAAATTAGGACAGGCAGCAACAGGACTGCGTTCAGACAGGCTGCTCTTGCTCCCAGCAGGCAAAGGCTGGAAGGAAAAGGCAGGGCCCTGGGTGTCCCTCATTCAGCATCTCCTTTGAGTAAGGACGATGGCAGGGAGCTCCACAGCAGAGTCCAGCGGAGCGCCCTGATGGGTACTAACTGTCTCTGGCCATGCTCGTGGCCTGGCAGCCAGGCACTCACATCTGCTCCAGCTGTGTTCCTGCATCCTCCAGAGCTACACTGGAAAAAAAAAAGACTGCCAAAACCAGGCTGCCCTCTACTCTATTTTGCTCTCAGGAAAAAAAAAAAAAAAAAAACAAAAAAAAAAAAAAAAAAAAAAAAAAAAAAGATGCAATTCTATCACTCTGCAAATATAACACGTCAAATTTCTCTTCCTCTATAGCAGAAGTAAAGTAAAGATAGGAAATCGATATGTGCATAGAAAAAATAAACACCTGCAAGCTCCTATAAAAGGAAGAAATGAAAGGGCTACAGCTGCAGGTGTCATAACAGTGGCAGAACGAGTGGGATTCATGTGCTGAGGTAAAAGACTGACAAATAGAGAGGAGTGAACTGCTTTTTGGAGAAGCCCATTAAATCTGCAGCACTGGGCAGGTACACATACCTTGGTGCAGGGGCTGTTCTTCAAAACACCCACACCAGGAAGTTTTTCTACCGAGTACCCTCAGACCCGCACTCCAGGAACCGGATTCTGTGTTTAAAACAAAAGCTGCCTGCATCAGCCAGACAGCTCAGAAAGGCAGCTTCAGTGCTCATTTTATTCTTTGCCCCCGGGGGCAGGAACTTGCAGCAAGGAAGGATGAGAATATGTAATAAAAGGGAGACAGGAAGGTCTCCAGTAGGCTCTGAGTCCTAAAGATAGCAATGAAAGTAGCACGAAGGGAAGGAGGAAACCGCCCTCCCACATGAGAGGAAACCCCAAAATAAAACCTTTTGGCAGATGGTAAAAGGCTTTAGCATTCAATAACATGAGCAAGCTGCATGAGAATGCACAAGAGCTTTAAGGGAGACACACAAAGCCCAAACAAAAGAAATATGAAGAAGCTTGGTTTTCCAGTCACTCATTTATGTTATTATTTTGAGCCCTTTTTGGCTAGGCTTTACCAGCTTTGCTACGTAATTGAAATTATGCAGTTCACAGTTTTCAAGTGACGCCTTTGTTGCGTGTACCAATTATATGAAAGGGAAATGTTTTCAGTAACTTTTCTGAATTATAAAGCAAGAAGTTCCGTTCCCAATGAGTTCTTCAGTTGGGCTCTCAGCCTGGCCCCAGCCTTCCTGAGTAAGGCTGGAACCACCTTCGCAGAGGCAAGAAAAGCCACAGTCATAAAATAATATCAGTGGTTTAATATTTGTATCAGGCTCAACCACATCCACGTAAGAGGAAGAACTCAGAGGACAGCACCCATCAAACTAGAGTTATTACAGCACTCATAGCTGAGAAAAACTGTCAATGCACAGGTAACTTATAACCCTGTCCCAGGACAGTATATAAAATGAGTCCCTTGCTGATTCACACTAAAGGAACATTTAAATTACAAGTCAGAAAACCACTCCAAAAACCCTCAACCCAGAACTTGTAACTCATTAATTTTAGCTTTTTTGTTGGCGCTTTAATTCTACTACCACTGAGCAGTAGCTAGCTCAGGTGAAAAATTCTTCATTGAAAGTAATAGAATATGAAAGATGATACTATCAATTGCAAGAAATATAGATATGATATATATATATCTCAGTTTTAGGGCATAGCATAACCAAATTCTGCTAACAGGTACAGTTAGTGGCTGAAATATTAATATACCAAGGCAGTGGAAGATTGGTGGCAAATTAAAAGTGGGTAGCATCACTTGTTATATGCTTCATGCTGAGAAGCAAAAAATAGCAAAATCTACTGCCTTGTTTTTCCTCTGTTCATTTTTAGCTATCCCAAATGAGACGGCTAGCCCTCCAGCTGACAAAGGCAAGAGCAATGATAGGTGCAATGCATTGCACCTATCATGGGCATCTGCTTTAGAAAGGCACAGATTATCTCTGGAGGTGGCTATCATTCTCCATTGATTATCTGAGGAAATATGAGGAATGACTTCAAATGGACACCTAACTTTTTGCTGGCTAATGTAAGAAGCAATAAAGGCACTTCAAACTGCTCAGGCTAAAAGAGCTTGTATTTATCTTTGATTATGCCCTTTTAGTAAAGAACAGGAATAGAGAAATAAGAGAAAAAGCAGGTTTTGTGGTTTTGATTTTCATCAGTGATTATGAAATTAGGATTTCAAATAACATAGGTAGTGAACATCATCAAAAGAAAATTTAGGACAAATTGAAAAAAAAAAGGCTTCATATAGCTAGGAAAAAGGTTGTAAAGAGAATAAAATATCAAGATTGTATTTTTGATGAAATAATTGGGAAGGGATTGCAAAATTTTTTCAGTTTTAGAAAGACTATGCTGGGTTGAAGAACAGAACACTTATGTTTCTGTACTTGTGGTTTTAATTAAGATACTAAAAAGGTTTATGGATTTGATCCAAAGGTCAACAAAGTCATTGGTACCCTTCATTGATTTGAATGGGCTTTATAGTCTCATGCTGTAGAGGAAAAATGGGGTTGATCCTGTTCTCATTTTAACTAGTTTCAAGTTTCACTGAGATCAATGGAGCATTACTCCTTCATTTGCCCTCACAGAACTAAGAGCAAAATTGAGGTCTCAGATTTTCAAAGGGAGATTATTGCGATAAAACCTACCTGCAGCTGGTGGTGGACATAAGTTCGTATCCTTCTCAGTAACTACTCTTGCTGTCCACTCACTATACTAGAATAGATACAGAATGTGTGCATGAAGAGGTGGACCAAGTTTTGAGTCGGCTGAAGGCTTTCCTAATGACTCTGTCCAAATTAAGCAGTTGAAATTTAATGAAGACACTAGCTTCACATGCTCCTAATTCTTAGAGATATCCTTGATGAAGGATTCCTCTTTACTGGTCCCAGCATCTGGTTAATGCTCCTCACCTAAATACCCTGGGTTCTGATTGTCTGGATCAAGAGAAAACCCCGATGAAACTAGTAAAATAAATTCTTATACCAGAATTATCATGTGATCAGCTAAACCATGTAGAAGTAGAGTAAAATTCCCACAGCAACAGGTCCCATTACTAGAGGAACCAAAGAGTTCCTCAAGAAAAGTGTTAATGGTATAATAAAGGAAACCATGAGGTGCTGACAAAACAACACTCACACATTCTGTGGCTTAACATGGCAGTTGATAGTTAAGAAGGGAGAAAGAGAACTTACCAACAAACAATTCTAGCAAGCAAATATCAGTAAATGATAATAATTCACTCTAAACTGAGCTTATTAGAAGAAAATAAAATGCAATTTTCACTATAATAGCTGAAAAAGCCTCTACACTTAAAAGATAGGTTTTTAGAAAAAGACAAAATAAAGCTCATAGATACCTCATTTTAAGAACATACAACTCAGCAGAAAGACATTTGTTACCTTGATGAGCTGTAAGGGCTGGCTACTTTTCTATGATCCACAAAAAACTATGATACAGGTTTAAGTGGAGATCTACAAAAGTCAACAACACCAGTGATTAGTGTCACAGTCAACAGCTGTAACAGAATGGATGGCATCTGCAGTGCCGGACACATTAAAGCAATTTGTGAGCCTAGAGAAAGATGTTTTCAGAAACTACACAGGTGACAACAGATTTGTCAGACAAGCTTTAGAGGGTAGGACTATCCCTCCCTTCTTTTTTCCTGTCCATTTCATCTGAAAAATTGTTTGTTTGCTTCAAAAAGTCTTTAAAGTTTTGACCAAGAATGATAACTGCTGTGGATCCATGGAAGTGATGAATTTTGGGAATTTTTAAACGTCTATCTGCATCCTTAGTTGTCTGACATTTCTAAAAGCCAGTCCATTGTCTAAGATAATGCAGACTGCTTCTTCTGTCATCCAGGAGTCTTCACATAAGAGTGGCGCATCTTGGCACCTTATGACAGACAATCATACAAAACAGCTGAACAGCGTTTCACATAGTCATGCTCTGGAACAATCTAAAGATTGTTCATCAGCCCATAAACACTCAGGCTAATGGAAAACCAGCAAAAGCAAGCTAGAGCAGGAGATCATAATATCCTGGCTCAACTTTTATAACAATCCTGTTACTCAAGAGTTCTTAATGGAATGAAGGATGAAAAGAAACAGAAAGAAGTCTTTCCTCTCTGTTTCTCCAGAAGGGCTGGGATGAGCCAACATACTAAAGAAGGAAGCAAATGGGTTACCATTCCTTCTCCATCTCTACCTCTGACATAGACTGAAGAGAAAAGAAACAATGCGGAAAACATTTTTTCTTTCAAGTATTTCTCCCAAACCCAACCGCCCGAAAGTCCTACGCAGCAGAGCTCCTCAACACAACAAAGTGGACTTCAGGGTCTGCTGACTGATGTTCTCAACAGCAAAGCTTCCTAAGTGGTCTCAGCAAAGAATGAGGCAAAATCACTTGTTTCAAGGCCCAGGTGTTGAACAAGCTTCACATCCACCTCAAACTGGGTGGTGGCAGCTGGGTGTCCCCGACCAGCTGGCTGGGGAGATCTGAATCCTATTTCTAGAGGAGCAGGCTCAAACCTGTAAGGCCATGTCAATGTATAAGCGTTCAGACTCTTCACAAGCTTGAAGGGGAAACTTGACATGCCTTTTTGTTCACAGACGAAAGCCTCTAACTTGCTTATCCCTATAATTCCTGAGGATGAGCTCCAGCTCTCTTGTATAATTGAATGAGCATGCCTGGTCAGAGTCCTGACATTTCATATTGGGCTCTCAGATAGAAAATGATGTGAGTGCTCCTGAGCCTGGCTGTCTTCTAATTAGGCTGCCTTCAGGTGAACATCAGCTCTACAAACCAAGTGTATGTAAACTAACTCATTTTCTAACTTTGTGGCTAACTGATATTAAGTCCTAAAATGTGGATGACACCTTAGTGTGGTTGAGGAGCTTCAGAAATGTATGGTATTGCCATGTACATCTTGTCTAAATCTCAACCTTTTAGTCTTACACTATGAAAGACAAAAGCTGAATGGCCCTAGAGACGGTAACTGAGGTCTGTATGGAGTGACTCACTGCAGATTTTTGGAATGCATCCTCTGTTCCTGCAGGTAACTTTCAATAAGTCAGGTGTCCAGGAGGTGTTACTGCTAAAAACTCTGAACGTTCTGTGAAGGTAACACTATGCATAGCTGTACATATTTAAATGTCAGGATCACACAACACAGCTGTAGCTGAACTGCAAAAACCAAAAACAGATTAATGAAAATGTGGTCAAGGAATTTTTTTTTAATGGTCAAGTAGAAAAATGTGACAGCTGTACTGATGTTATCAACTGCTGGAATTAGCTCATATTAAAAAAATTGAGATATTTAGTAAGTACTATTCTTAGGGAGCATAGAGGTCACACAAAGAAAATAAAATATTTGTTGAAAACTGTTCAGAATTTGTTTAGAATTCAGAACTCCTTAATGCCAAGGACCACACAATCATTGTTAATATACTTCAATATATTATTTTATAGGGAATCAATTTCAATTAAAATTCATTCAAATGGTGACTAGAAAAATTCTATAATATTGATCTTAAGGGGGAACCAGCATAGTTAAAATCATTAATCATACTTGAACGTGTCATAAAACACTGGGCTAGTACCTGTGCTTTATGATCATGTCAAATAAAGAGGTTAAAAAAAAAACACAACTCTTTCCTTTATGGAAGATGCCAAAGATCCACATCCTGCTTAGCACTGGAAAAGCAGTTCATAGCACTACTGACTGGCTGAATAAGCGCCTAAGTGAAGGTGCTCTGTCATATGAAGCATAAAAGCCATTAAGAGCAAACTTTTATTTGAATAGAACCACATTCATTTTTAAAATTACATTACAGAAAGGCTTTTAAAGAATGTGAATGAAGAAAGAGAAGTTTTTAAATAAGACACGTTCATTTTACACAACTTAGAAAAGCACCTTCATGATGGCATAAGGAGTGAGTTTTTTTCCCACCTCCTTGAATCATTCCAGTAATTATAAATCTTTATTGCACAGGCCATAAATGCTAGCAACAGGAAGAAAAATGCTTTTGAACTTATTTGGCTCACGTTCAGGGATTGAAAACAGCAAAACTTTATTTTATATTTTCAAAAAATGCTTTAAGTGACTTTTTTGTTTGTTGACAGTGCCAATATGGAGAAACACTTTGTTAACAGAACGCATTCAAGCAGGTGTCAGTAACACCAGTGTCATAAAATCAGAAATACAGTGCTTCGAAAGCCCATCTGAGGGAAGAGAGCTTTACCCAGAGGGTCCCAGATGCGACCACAGAGTGAGGCCATGGATCCGGGCTCTGCTTAAGCAGCACCTGCCACTGTCAGAGTAATGGGAAGGGGTGTGCTGGTCTGATCCAGGAGGACATTTCTTATCTTCTTATTTCCAACTCTGCTCATTCAGATTGGCTATAAAGGTGTTAGCTGATGAAGACAGTCAGCTTTTGGACCAGAAGCCCAACAGTGAAAATTTCTACACATTTTCAAAGAGGAGGAAAGTATAGTTAGGGCTCTGATTCCTTCATTTATTTCACAGAACAACTATCAATCCTACTTTTATTCTATGCCTGACTTCTGGAAAATCTCATTAGAAATGACAAATATGTTACATTGTAAATGGCATCATCTTACAAAATGTAGATATGCTATATTTAAATTCTCTGTGAACAACTGTACCTATTGCTGGAATCCCTTTTCCCAGCCTGTTCTTTTCAGCTGGGTGAAAACAAGTGATTTCTGCTGGCAGCGATCACAAACAGCTGCTGTTAAATTACAGCCTCTGACTGTTAAAAACTTTCCTGTTTGGTTGAAAGTCTTTCATGAATGGTCACAGCACAAACAGCAATATTCTAATTTTTTTTCTTAAACCTTGAGCAAAATTGTTTCTTCTCTTTCCAGTGTACATATATATAAAATATACAGTTCTAAGATCTATTCATCGAATATGTAAGACAGTTTTGGGTATGGATTAGCTTAGAAGAGCCAAACTTCCCAGACCTAATTTTCCAGCAGACTGATTTCTAAAAAATTTCAAAAAGCAGGAATGAAAAAAACACCATATTAATAAAACAATAAGAAAACCAGACAACTGCAATCATATCCTTGCAATCATACAAAATGGATAATATCACATTCCCACTACACTGAGTTGCAATGTTGTTTATAGAAGCACAAAAAACGCAAGCACCTAACACCTAACGCAACACCTAACCTATACAGCTAAAATCGTGACACAGAAGTTTATCAATACAAATATCACAGTTGTGTATGTGTTTCCTTATTCATATTCCAAACTAATACACTATGCATATCGAACAACAGTTCTGTGCTGAACACATCCAGAGTGCACTGCAATGTATTGTCCAGTGTATTGGAACTTATTCTGTCAGCTGAATCACCTTGCAATTTGCTATGAATATATATTAGCATCACAGCAACAGCTAAAAGGTAATTATTAGAACCATAGTACTTCAGTGGTCTATCAGGGACCACTGATTGCGCTGCAAAGTATATTCTTCGGGTTAGAAACCAGAAACATGAAATTCAAATAACTGATGACATAGATGGAACCCGATATTCATCGTCACTGATGCATGTAGTTTAAACATTTTATCTGTGCTCAGATATACTCTCCATAAAGAATATTCTACTTCAGCTAAAGCAAATTAAAACTATAGAGAAATCCTCAGTGCATACTTGTAACCTGAAAAAAATTGATTTTCATAAGTCATAACAGTGCCTACAGTCTGAAAAAACTCTCAGAAACAACCACAGTTTCTGCCTATCAAGACTAGGTCCTCTTCAAGTGCCGCATATGTCCTTGACTGGGAGAAAAATGCAACAAAGACTGCTCTTTTGTACTCTAGCGGATGGCAGCAAAGTCATTTTACGGTCTTGGAAGAAAAGTGTTAAGCACTTAGTACAAGTGCTAAGATTCCTACAGCAGTACAGTAGAGAACATACAAGGGAAGGGAGTAAGAAGGATAAAGACATTAGTGAAAAGAAACCAGCATGCAGAAAATCAGAATTTCTTTATATGTATCAGGCAATTTAGCATGTTGAATACCGGAATACAGTTTATTCCTGGACTTTTGGACAAATTCTGCCAGTATTTCCATGCTATTCTTTGTTTTCAACTCATGAGGTCATCAGAGACTCTAGACCATAATAGGAGACAAAGCAAAGGAAATCAGCTGGGAATTAAGTTTGCTAGAGCTTTTCCAAAATACCAAGTATTTTTTTTCTGTGCACTGGATAGGTGCCATATATGCAGCATATGCAAGAAACATTTCCATAGTAATTTGTGCTAGAAGAAGAAAGGCTTTTCCTGACTAGCTGGAAGCATTAGGGTTAGGGGAAAAAAAAGTGAGGTCAAGACAATAAAAACAAAATAAACTGGTGCCTGGTAAGAGGATAGTCAACATTTCAAATGCTTCATGCCTCTGAGCACCACCACAGGGACATGAAACCCAAATTCCACAAGCGTTACACACTTCCTCCCACTGGCTGCCTGAGAAGGCAAACACACTGCCTACCTTGAGTGCTCACAGAGGCAACATCTGCTGTTTGGTACGCACAAGAAGAGGAGTATTTCTGGAGGAAGGAACTCATGACTCCTCAGGTGCCAAAACGTTGAGTCCAGAACATACTCAGGAAAGAAAACAGTACATCCTGGAAGTGTTACAGGATCACCTTCTATCACAAACTTCAGTTACTGACTTCTTCATAGACACAACAAAGAAAAGTCCTGATCCCCAGCAAAGCTTCTTCAAGAGACATGAAAGACAGTAGACAACAGCAGCTGAGATACTGCTGCATCCATAAAGTCTACACAGCAGTGGGACTGTAACTTCCAGTATTCTCGTAACTCCAAATGACCTTCGAGTTCTGCACTTCCTAAGGTCCCACATTCTCAAATTTTCTGATCATTCAAGCTCCTTTTCAGGCAGGTGTGTAATTTCCCATTATTGGTGCTGTGTCCTGTACCTATTTGAACAGCGAAGGTCTTCTTAAGTGAAAATTCAGAAGATGGGAGTTAAGTCTAATGCTTCAGTGCTTTCATTATGGAAAACAACAAATGTCCTCAGATATGGTTATGAAAGCGGCAAAGGCAGCATTCAAATTCCTCTAACCTTCAGTGTTCAAAAGGAAGAAGTAGACAAGGTGAACAGGAATTAGGATTATGTTTCTGACTGCCTGGGGATGTTCTTTGTCAAACAGCTCACACTTTCTTTGCTTGATCATGCTTGCCCCTACTCTAGTATTAGAAGATTGCTAGTACTACAAAAATCCTTATAACAGCTTTTAGTGGGGTGGGGTTCGTAGTTGTGTTTACTCACCACTCTGACCTTAAGGCAATGTTTCTGTTATGATTTTCCTCCAAAGCCCAGTGAACAATCCATCACTACAACACAACTTCATCTTTCCTCAGAAGATATTTTTCACTAGCAGTGGTGCATGATGATTATAAAACTTACTGAAGAAATAATGTCAACAGGTATCAACAGCTGTGATGCTTTTCACAGAAGCACAAAGCCTTACTCGAACACTTTTTGCTTGCAGGACAATTTTTTATTTATTTTTTTAAGAAAATGACACATTCTGTGGCCATATTCAAGTAGTGTTTTGCCCCGTATCAAACTCAGAGAGAAGCTTAAGAGGGAGCCCAATGTCATCTTAAATTCAGGTATCATTTAATCTAAATCCAAAAGTGCTTCATATGCTCAGCCCTATTAGCCAGTTGCTGTCTGTGCATACTTTGCTGAGAATCCCACACCACATTGTTCTACCATTTTGAAGACAGTCTCTTCTATGCTACCCAAAACCAGGACTCACATTGAAAAATCTCAAAATAACTTCTTTGTGTAGTTCTGTAAGGCTTTTTTTTTTCTTAATGATCTTTCAACTCAGGTTTAGAGTGGAAGCAGTACAATAACAGTGATTCCAGCAGTGTGCAGCTCTCCCCAAAAGACACTGGAAGATATTTTGTCAAATTAGTTCCTCAACATCACTAAGTCTAGGAAAAAAGCACAGATCGGTAGTTGGGTCTGTGCCCTTCTATCCTAGTGAAGGTTGGAATAGCATTTCTGCTGATAATAGCTTCAATCCAACAGTCTTTACTCCAAAGAAAAGTCTTCCTAAAACTCAAGAGTTGACAATCACATACTGTTCTGGCTTTACTGTCCCCAGAACACAGTGGATGGTGTGTCCTGAATGAAAAAGAATGAAGCAGTTTTAAGCACTTATCTAAAATAGGAGTGGAAAAGAATGCTAGTTCTCTGTTGAGTTTTTAAAATGAGGTTAACTTTCTCTGCGGACAACAGAACACAAAAACACTTAAAATATCTGGTAAGTACTACATAAAGCTTTTTTGAAACTTTCCCTATTCTCTCCAGCTTCAATCAGGATATGAACTAAAGTCAGTGGAAGTCATTTTGCTGACATAAATGAGCCCCAAATTAGGACCTTGCTGCTTGTAACCCAGCTGGTATGCTAAATGAATTCAGAAAGGATTTTTAAAGGCTTCTTTTACCTAAAGATTCCTGAGCTGTGAATTAAGAGATACAGGGCTTTTTCCCCCCTGTTGTTGGAGGACACTGTGGAGGATAGGACAGTGTAGCTATTGCAATTTTCACTTTGAATTTCCAAAAAGCAGAAACTGCTGGCACACAAACGTGTTACCCTTCAGAAATGTTCTACAGAATAGAAAAGGTCTTATAGGAAGCTATTCCAGTAACAACATGGATTAGGAGTGTATAAACCATGGTAAGTGTGGACATAGTTTGAAGAAAATGGGCAAGAGGACAGAATCAGTTTCAGAGAACAACTGACATAAAGCTTTACAGACTGCACTTAGATTTTCACAGCTATCTTAATCTTAATACTTGCCAACAAGCACTTTCAACAGACACACTCCAACGTGGTGTAAATGAGGTGATAAGGAATAGAAATACTGCTGTCATTCCATCACTCATCGCCCCCTGCTCTGGGATCATACAATTAGCACAGATTTGGTGCACAGGAGAACATTTTGTAGACAGCTGTACAGTCCTATAGGCTCCATTTAAAATGACTAGAATGGCCAATGCCACTGTGGGGGAAGACTGCAGAAGCTGCAGACCATCAGCTTTTGGTAGGCTTGTGCTGGTTTTCATAAAGCATATGATGGCATGCCTTTATAAGATCAGACTATATAACATTGTTCTCTTTACATGGCGGAGAGAATACGTTAAACACATACCTGTATATCAACTGCTAAACTTTCCGTCATAGTCCAGCATGTGTTTGTTCATGCTATTGCTAAAATCTAAATTTGTATCTTCAGCTTCATGGACAAGGAATAAATCTCAAAGGATGAATTCCTTGAAATGGCAGCCACTGCTGTCTGACTGATCGTGACTCATGGTTGACGTGTCCAGAGGGGAACCAGAAGCCTGGAAATATATAGTCCTCAATGACAAAAACAGGTTCATGGAAAGATCTATCTACAGTCACCAACGGATTCAAATTTATAGCTTCCAGATCTTCACTGTCCCACAGGAGTAAAGACCCAACTTCCATAAACTAGCCTAAACCAGTAATGGCTGGTGACCAAAACTTTGCAGTCTGTAAACTCTCTTAACAATTCATATGTAGGGGAAGAGAGAAAACAACCAATACCAGAGAAAATGATTTAGGAACTGTGGATGAAAGGATGAATGGAAGAGGAAAGGCTCTACGCAACTAGGGATGGCACTGATACTTTAGCATGAGCACAATGTTTGACACGACAAAAGATGGGGTGAAGTCATATTCATAGATCATAGTGATATAAAGGAGCCCTAAAGCTCCTCATCACAACCTATATGACACAAAGCCTGAAGGAATATTCAGCTAAGACATGAGCTCTTTCAGATAAAATGCAGCTTACTCAACTAATCAGAGAGTTTTTCCTCAAACACAGTGAGAAAGGCTTAATCGGGAACATAATGCCATGTGTGAAGGACATTTTGTTAAAAATACACTGTACGTACTGAAGAACTCTATTTTTTTCATACGATGTGACATATAACAGGCACTGAACCAAAAAAACACAGACGCGTGTGGTTTATGCTATCTCACTGGACTACCAAGCAGTGTTCAACATTGAGAAACTATTGCAGATATGTATTAGAAGATATATAAATGTTACTTTACACTGTTACCACAATGACTGCTTTTCTTCTGTGTTACCACAGCTGTTAAAAAGCCTTAATAGAGTGCTAATAACGCAAGTCATTATAAACATCTTAACCTCATTTGGAAAATATGTACAAGCTTTTTTGTTGCTCCTGCTTCCCTGTCTCCTAACCAAGATCTCCATACTGAGCCCAGTTTTGCTTTTTTTAGCAGCATGAATTAGAAGCAACGCTATTCAAGTCAATAAAATTTCTCCAACACGAAAAAGGAATCAACCATCTGCAAAAAGCTGAGTCTAACAGGTAATTTTCCACTGACAGCTCTTACCATAAAACAAGTTACGGAGATTACTCTTTTATCTAATAATGAAAGTAAACAATTAATGGAAAATGTACAATGTCTATAAAGACAACATTTTCTCTACTTATATCCTTTACATGTAATTAGTTTCCTGTTAGTAAACAGACATTTAAGTAAGACTACTATCAAGCTATAGATGGAGCCTACTCATCATGCAAAAACAGGCAGCTGAACATCTCTGTTTATTTATGCATTAATGTACCTTTTGTTCCCAACTTGAAAAGTTTGTGGAATCTGTGGAACATTTTCACGCATCATTTCTTGCAGAAGAATGTCAAGTCACCTTTTATGGCCTCAGGCAAATTTCTCCTACCCAATCTCAATAGCTTCCCACACCAAAATTATTTTTCATACCTTGTGTAAGCAGTTGGAGGTTTCGGACTTCTTCTCTCACCTTCAGCTGAAGGACTTGCTGCAGAATGTGCTGTCGCAGGCTTTCCTGGGCAATGCCCATTCGTTCAAGCTTTTTGTCAGTAAGTCTCAGCAAAGCGCGGCCTGGATGCAGAAGTCAAAAAGAAAAATTACCCAAGGATTTTCATTAACACAATATTCTCACTCTGACAGGCTAATTTCCTACAGCAAAAATTCTCAGTCTGAAATGATATAGCCTCATCAGTTTGATACTGTCTTACTGTCAAAGATCTGTGTTTAACTCTTCCCTTTCTTTTAATTTTCTATATTGTTTTGATGCTTTGTGAGCCATTTTAGGCATGTAAAATAGGTAACTGCTACCATTTTAGATGCTCAGTTGCTGTAGTTGAGTGCCAGCTGGTCTCCCCAACAGGTGACTAAACATACCTCACCTATTTTCAAGCATCTAAATTACTGTCAAAAAAACACAACTGAAAGTGAATTTGAGCTATTTGATCAATTTAAGATGTAATGAGGATGAATATTACTGCAATTTAGATATGTTTATAGTTTAATAGCAACATCTCTCAGGAGGGGCCCTGTACTTAAAGATCCAGCCTTCCAAATCCCTCTACATAGTAAAAAGAACAGACAAAGAAGGGGGGGAGAATATCTTACATGTCTCCATGCATGTTCAGTTATATCTAAATGATTCCTGAAAATGATATTTGCCTAACTATATGACTGCCTCTGCTAAGGAAAGGTTAATTGCCATAGGTGACTCCCTTCCTCAGAGAATGGAGGGCCCAATATGTCAGCCAGACCCTACCCACAGGGAAGTGTGCTCCCTTCCTGGGGCTCGAGTCAGTGACATTACGAAAAATCTTCCTGGTCTGGACTGACACTGATTATTACTCTTTACTGATAGCTCAGTGATGAAGTTGCTGAGAGAAACCTGAGGGCTCTCAAAAGGAACTTCAGGGGATTGGGGCTGTTAGTTGATGGAAAAGTATTGGTGGTATTTTCCTCTATCTCTTCCACAGTAGTGAGGGATACTAAGAGGACTGCACAAACTCATTTGGTAAATACATGGCTAAGAGGGTGGTGCAATCACAGGAATTCTAGCTTTTTCAACCATGGGGTGGTTTACTTACAGCCTGCCCTGATGGCTGCAGATAGGTCTCACCTGTCTCAAAGGAGGAAATGGATCCTAGCCCAGGGGCTGGGTGGGCTTGTTGAGAGGGCTTTAAACAAGGTATGAAGGGGCAAGAGAATGAAACAAGGCCTGCTATAGATAAGCCTGAGGGCAATTATGATGAGGCTAGGGGTAAGGCAAGAGGCTCAGCTGAAGTGTATTTACACCACTGCATGTAACATAGGCAACAAACAGGAGGAGTAGGAAGCCACTGTGCAGTGTGCTTAGTTGCCATTACTGAAATATGGTGGGATCATTCGCATGACTGGAATACAGCAATGAATGGATATAAGCTCTTCAGAATGGACAGGCAAGGAAGGAGGGGCAGTGGCATGGCTCATCTGAGTGTTTTGATATTGTTGAGCTTGAAGCTGGCAATGATAAGGTTGAGTCTCTACGGGTAAGGATGAGGGGAAGGGCTGACAAGGCTGACATCCTGGTAGGGGTCTGTTACAGACCACCTAAACAGGATGAAGAGATGGACAAGGTGTTCTACAAGCAGCTGGAAGAAGTTGCGTGATCACCAGCCCTTGTTCTCATGGGGGACTTCAAATTCCCTGATATATACTGGAAATATAATACAGTGCAGAGGAAGCAGTCTAGGAGGTTTCTAAAGTGTGTGGAAGACAACCTCCTAATGCAGCTGGTATGAGAGCCTATCAGGGGAGGTGCTCTGCTAGACCTGCTGTTCACAAACATAGAAGGACTGGTGGGAGATGTGGAGGTCAGGAGCTGTGTTGGGCAGAGCAACCACGAAATTATAGTTCTCGATTCTTGGTAATTCAGGAGGGAGGTCAGCAAAACTGCTACCTTGGATTTCCGGAGGGCAGACTTCGAACTATTCAGGATGCTGATAGGGGAGAATACCTTGGGATTCTCTTCTGAATGGTAAAGGAGTCCAGGAAGGCTGGTTGCCTCTGAAGAAGTAAGTCTTAAAGGCACAGGAGCAGGCTGTCCCCTGTGCCATAAGATGAACCAAAGGGGAAGAAGACTGGTGTGAATGAACAGGGAGCTTTTCTGAGGCTCCAGGAGAAAAAAGAGAGTCTAGCTCTGGTGGAAGAAAGGATGGGCAATTCAGAGAGAGTACAAAGAAGTTGCTAGGATATGCAGGGAGAAAATTAGGAAGGCAAAACTGAGGCTTGAACTCAAATTGGCCACTGTAGTAAAAGAGAACAAAAAACTCCATCATGAATATATTAACAATAAGAGGAGGGCTAAAGAGAATCTTCATCCTTTACTGGATGTGGAGGGGAACATGATCATTGAGGATAAGGAAAAGGCTGAGGTTCTCAATGCCTTCTTTATATCCGTCTTTAATAGTCAGATCAGTTATCCTCAGGCTACTCTACCTCTTGACCTGGAAGTCTGGGATGGGGAGCAGCATAAACTCCCCACAGTTCAGCTGGAAACATTTAAGAGACTTTCTACTCCATCTAGACAGTCACAAGTCCATGAGGCTGGATGGGATCCACTTAAAGGTGCTGAGGGAGCTGGTGGAGGTGATTGCCAAGCCACTTTCCATCATCTATCAGTGTTCCTGGTCAACTGGAGAGTTCCAGAGGACTGGAGGCTTGCCAGTGTGACTCCCATCTACAAGAATAAGGAGGACCCAGGGAACTACAGGCCTGTCAGCCTGACCTCAGTGCCAGGGAAAATTATGGAATGGATTAACTCAAGAAAGACCACGTGGCATGTGTAGGACAACCAGTGGATCAGGCCCAGCCAGCATGGGCTCACGAGAGGCAGGTCCTGCCTGACCAACCTCATCTCCTTCTATGATCTAGTGACCTTCCTGGTGGATGAGGGAGAGGCTCTTGATGTGGTCTAACTTGACTTCAGCAAAGCCTTTGACACTGTCTCCCACAGTATTCTCCTAGAGAAGCTGGCAGCCCATGGCTTGGACAAGTACACTCTTTACTGGGTAAAGAACTAGCTAGGGGTCCAGGCCCAGAGAGTAGTGGTGAATGGAGTCAAAATCCAGATGGTGAGTGGATGCAAGTGGTGTTCCCCAGGGGTCGGTACTGGGGCCTGTCCTGTTTAATATCTTTATTGATGACCTGGATGAGGGGACTGAGTGCAGCCTCAGTACGTTTGCAGATGACACCAAGCTGGGAGGAAGTGCTGATCTGCCTGGGGGTAGCAAGGCACTACTGAGGGATCTGGAAAGGCTGGATTGCTGAGCTGAGGCCAATGGGATGAAGTTTGATGAGACCAAGTGCTGGGTCCTGCATTCCCAGGCAACACTACAGGCTTGGGGCAGAGTGGCTAAAAGACTGTGCAGAGGAAAAGGATGTGGGGGGTGTTGGTCAACACACAGCAGAACATGAGCCAGCAGTGTGCTCTGGTTGCCAAGAAGGCCAATGGCATACTGGCTTGTATCAGAAGTAGAGTTGCCGGTGAGAGTGGGGAGGTGATCATCTCCCTACCTCAACTCTGATGAGGCCGCATCTTGAGTACCATGTTCAGTTTTGGGCACCTTACTACAAGAAAGACATTGAGGCCCTGGAGTGTGTCCACAGAAGGGTAATAAAGCTGGTGAGGTGATTGGAGCACAAGTCTTAGGAGGAATGGCTGAGGGAACTGGGATTGTATAGTCTGGAAAAGAGGAGGCTCAGCAGTGATCTTATTGTCCTCTACAACTGCCTGAAAGGAGGTTGTGGCAATGTGGGGGGTCAGTCTCTTCTCCCACATAACTAGTGATAGCACAAGACAAAATGGGCTCAAATCGCACCAGGGAGGTTCAAGCTGGATATTAGAAGAATATTCTTTTCCTAAAGAGTGGTCAGGCACTGGAATGGGCTGCCCAAGGAGGTGGTGGAGTCACCATCCCTAGAGGCGTTCAAGAAACGTGTAGATGTGGCACTGAGGGACACGGTTTAGGAGGCAATATTGGTAGTAGATAGATGGTTGGACTAGATGATCTTAGAGGTCTTTTCCAACCTTAATGATTCTATGAGCAACTGATGTCATCTACCTGGACTTGTGCAAAGCATTTGACACTGTTCCGCACAACATCCTGGTCAACAAACTGGAAAAAAATGGATTTGATGACTACTCACTAGATAAGGAATTGGCTAGATAGTCGTGCTCAGAGAGTTGTAGTCAGCGGTTTAATGTCCAAGTGGAGGTCGGTGATGAGTGGCATTCCTCAAAGATCGATGCTGGGACTGGTGTTAACATCTTTGTAGGTGACATAGACAGTGGGATCGAGTGCACCTTCAGCAAGTTTGCAGATGACACCAAGCTGAGTGGTGCAGTTGACATGCTACAGGGAAGGGATGCCATCCAGAGGGACCTGGACAGGCTTAAGAGGTGGGCCTATGCCAACTTTATGAAGTTCAACAAGGCCAAGTGCAAGGTCCTGCACCTGGGTTGGGGCAATTGCAAGCACAAATACAGGTTGGGAGGAGAATGGCTTGAGAGCAGCCCTGAGGAGAAGGATTTGGGGGTATCGGCTTATGAAACAGGGAGATGATTCTGTCCCTCTACTCTGCTCTTGTGAGACCTCACCTGGAGTACTGCATCCAGTTCTAGGGACCCTAACAACAAGAAAGACATTAAGCTGTTGGAGCAGATCCAGAGGAGGGCCACGAAGAAGATCAGAGGGCTGGAGCACCTCCCCTGCAAGGACAGGCTGAGAGAGTTGGGGCTTTTCAGCCTGGAGAAGAGAAAGCTCTGGGGGTACCTTACAGTGGCCTTCCAGTATCTGAAGGGGTCCTACAGGAAACCTGGGGAGGGACTTTCTATAAGGGCATGTAGTGACAGGACAAGGGGAAATGGCTTCAAAGTGGAAGATATCTAGTCTAAATGTACTAGATATTAGGAGGAAATTATTTACTGTAATGGTAGTAAGACACTGCAACAGTTTGCCCAGAGAGGTTTCCCCAGAGAGACTGGGGAAAGGAAGTCTTCTCATTGTTTGAGGAGGATCTGGTCAGAGAGCGTCTAGCCAAAATCAATGAACACAAATCCATGAGCCTCAAAGGGATGCACTGAGAGAACTGGCAGAGGTGATTGCTGAAGAGCTCTCTAACATCTTTGAAATGTCTTGGCCAACGGATGATGTGCCTGAAGACTGGAGGATAGCCAATGTCACTCCAGTCTTCAAAAAGGGCAAGAAGGAGGATGCAGGAAACTACAGGACAGTCAGTCTCAATCTGTCCCTGGAAAAGTGACAGAACAACTTGTTCTGGATACTCTCTCCAAGTAATTGGAAGAGAATGTTATCAGGAGTAGTCAACATGGATTCACCAAGCTGAAATCATGCTTGATCAGCCTGGTAGCCTTCTATGCTGTCATCACTGGCTGGGTAGATGGGGAGAGAGCAGTGGATGTTGTCTACCTTGACTTCACTAAGGCATTTCACACTATCTCTCACAACATCCTTGTTATGAAACTCAGGAAGCGTGGGATAAATGAGTGGACAATGAGGTGGATTGATAACTGGCTGACTGGCAGAGTTCAGAGGGTTGTCATCAGTGACATAGAGTCTGCTTGGAGGCCTGTAACTAGTGGTGGTTCCCCAGGGGTTGGTGCTGGGTCCAGTCTTCTTCAACATCTTCATCAGTGACCTGGATGAAGGGATAGAGTCCACCCTCAGCAAGTTTGCTGATACAAACCTGGGAAGAGTGGCTGACACACCGGAAGGCTGTGCTACCACTCAACAAGACCTGGACAGACTGGAGAGTTGGGCTGGGAGGAACCTGATAAGGTTACACAAGTACAAATATAGAGTCTTGCACCTGGGGAGGAATAATCACATGCATCAGTACAGGTTAGGGGATGACCTGCTGGAGAGGAGCTCTGTGGAGAAGGACATGGGAGTTCTGGGGGACAACAGGTTGGCCATGAGCCAGCAGTGTGCCCTTGTGGCCAAGAAGACCAATGGGATCCTGGGGTGCATTAAAAAGAGTGTGGCCAGCAGGTCAAGGGAGGTGATCCACCCCCTCTACTCTGCCCTGGTGAAGCCACATTTAGAATTCTGTGTTCAGTTCTGGGATCCCCAATTCAAAAAAGACAGGGATCTCCTAGAAGGAGCCCACCAGAGGGCCACAAAGGTGACAATGGGTCTGGAACATCTCCTGTATGAGGAAAAGCTGAGAAACCTGGGTCTGTTCCACCTTGGGAAAAGACTGAAAGGGGATCTGATAAATGTTGATAAATATCTAAAGGGAGGTGGAAGGCAAAAGGATGAGGCCAGGCTCTTCTCGGTGGTGTGTAGTGATAGGACAAGGAGTAATGGCCTAAAACTGGAACATAGGAAGTTCTGTACTAACGCATAAGAACTTTATTTACAGAAATGGTGATGGATCACTGGAACAGGTTGCCAAGGGAGGTCGTGGAGTCTCCTTCTATGGAGATATTCAAGACCCATCTGGACAACTACCTGGGTGACCTATTGTAGGGAACCTGCTTTAGCAGAGGGGTTGGACTCAGTGATCTCTTGACGTTCCTTCCAACCACTGCAATTCTGTGATTCTGTTGTGGATGTCCCCAGCCTGGAGGCATTCAAGGCCAGGCTGGATGGGGCTTTCAGCAACCTCATCTAGTGGTAGGTGTCCCTGCCTGTAGCATTGGAACTAGATGATATTGAAGATCGCTTCCAACTCAAACCATTCTGTGATTCTATTCTAATTCTAAGATTGCCCAGTTACAGTCCTCGCAGGAAATCATTCCTTATCCATGACCTATCCTCTCCCATGCAGACTGTAGAGGTTTAAAAAAAATAAAAATTAAAAAAAAAAATCAAACAATCCACTCTCCCCCAGTTCTGCTAGGGAACTCTGACTCCATCTTTTGGATGTTGCCATGCCATGAACAAACAGGAGGAAGGCAGCACACTGGTTGAGACACTAACACTATCTTTGGACCAAACAGAAAACCAAAGCATCAAGCAGAGTTCTACCTTAGGAAATGAATCCTTTCTTTCATCTTTTCCAGTGCTGTGAGATCGTACAGAGAGGAGTGTCCTGTGGCTCTCCACTGCTCCTAGATCCCCTATGTATATATAAGTCTGTCCAAAGGTCCCCTGGCCAATACTACCAAAGCACACTGAGCTTCACTGATACCACCTTGGAAAACAGCATGTTTCTTGGTTCATCTTTTTAAACAGTCTCAACTTTTTACCTCCTCTAGTTCTGACTGCAAGCATTTTTAATTATTAAAAATCCCTTCGATTTTTCCAGACTTTATTCTGAAAGCAGAAGAAGACAGTGAAGAACGGCTTCCTCCCTCCACAACACAGTAGCCTCTCTGCCGACATTACTGGGGTTTTTGGATGAATGGTGCAATTTAGTTCATCATAAAGTGTTACTCAACACAGCAAGATAAGGCCCTTAATTAATCTCTTTCTTTATAAAACAGCAATATGGGTACAGAATTTTTATGATTATTTTAATTAAAGATAAATTAAAGACGCCTAATATTTGCCTCAAACCAAGTAGCTAGCAGTATCCCTTTCACTACTGCTAGATTTCACTCAGAAGTAGTTACGTGAAGTGAGTGGTAGGATCTTGCTATGATGTAATGTTAAGTACTGGGATTTATTATTAACAACACTAGATCTTATTGATCAAATGAAAAATGACAGGGTTCATGCATTTTCTGCCCTTCCTTGTCTCTCTAGCGCTTGACACTATGGAAGATGATGACCTTTTGATTAGGAAATTTTTCTTTGAAATCATAAACAAGAAAAATTCTATGGGTTAATGTAATAGCAAACTATGGAAATTAGTTCCTTACAGATCAATGCCAGCTGTCCAATTCCCTTGGTGATAGAGATAGTAATAATGACTTCAATTTTTGTATCACCTTATCACACTAAAACATCTTAAAGCAATTTACAAAGGATGTGCAGTAGTCTAACAGTATGGTCTATAACGTCAATCTAGTAGCTGAAAGCAAACTAAAAATAAACAAATGATTAGTTTAAAGAGTGCCAACACCTATGTCATCTTAGGGCAGCGAGTCAGCAGCAGTAATACGAAAGGACAGAAAAAGGCCGCACATCTCATCCAGTGTACCCCACCTCTTCTTGCCATGGATACAGTCGCTACTCTTTACTTCCTCCAGGCATCTCCTTATTTCACATTCAAATCAGTTTTCTACCCAGTCACTGCCTTTGGAAGTTGAGTGTGCACAACACAGAGCTCTTTTCAGCTACTGGCATGCCAGTTCTTCTGCGGCTTTGGCTCAAAGCGCAATGCCATTGGAAAAAATTGTCTTTGACTCATACTGTTTGCAGCAGCTTTCACAAGCTGCCTTAAATTAACTCCTTCTTGCACCAAATCCAATGTGACCTCTTGAGGCAGTGATGAAGCAAGAAGGCAAACATCCAAAGGCAGTAGTTGACGCTTCCAGAATGTAGGAAGTGACCTGAACTAAGAGAATCCAATCCTCCCCATACCATCTTCCTTCTCCCTCAACATTCAAAATCCAAGCCAGAATCAAATAACTTACTGTACTGCAACTAAGTCATGCCTTCAAAAAGGTACAGCTGGTGACTAGATCACAGTCACCAAAGCCAGCTAGTTGCCAAGGCCCTGGCAATCAGCTAAGGATTTCAGATGCTTCACTATCTTACTTCCTGTACTGTATGTACCTGAAAGGTGCTGAGGACTCTCTAAGAATTACTGAACTCTGAACCTAGTTTTCCCGAGAGGCTGAGAAGTTTCTGTCTTTGGAAATGAGAAAAACCTGACTAACATCTGGTTTTGAGCACCTGGCTGTAGTTGCCCCTGCTTTGAGCACAGGGACAGGATAAGATGGTTGCCAGAAGTGCCTTCCAAACCCAGCTGTTCTCTGCTGCTGTGACTCAGCCTTCATGATGGATCTCAAGATTACAATCTATTTTCACTGAAAAAGAGCAGACTAATGGAGAAAATGAATAAGAATACACAAAAGATGGTCACTTTGGCAAGCATCGGGGACAAAATAGACTGCTATACAGTAAATATTGGGGCTAGATTATTAATTTTCAGAGCATGTTGGACAGAATATATATTATCAAGAGCAGTACACATAACAAGCATAAGATTTTTTCAAAGAGCTTACGCTGATCTTTGCTAGGACACAACTTTACTTACATCTCAGGAAAACTTCCCAAAACTAAAGAACAAGTGCCACCTCTTTAAAGGCTGTTTTTATATCTAAGTAGTACCTACATGCATGAAAAAAATGAGGAGGTTTTTTTCAAAAGCTTCTTGGCCAACAAAACAATACCAATGGTAGTTGCAAACACCTAAGTCTTGGCTCTCATTTATTGCACAGCAGGGAACCAAATGCTTTAAAAAAAATAATCGCTCTTAATATCTACATGCATCTTTTAGCACCTAAAACTCAGACCTCTCATATTCAGGAAAGTGCAGCTGTGGAATGTTCTGAGACACCCTGAGGGCAGCCACAGAACATAAAATATTTTCCAGCTTAATAATGGATTGATGGCCTAATTTCTTCTAATACAACTTAGCTGTTGCAGATCTCATTTGATCAATCTGGGATTAGACGAAAATTTGAATGGAGGGAGAAACATTGCGTGCCACAAAACATTAATATGAGTATAAGCAGTGGTCCAATGAGGTTGGCATTGGCCCTAGAGCAAGGAATGTGGTGCAGTCTGCTGTACCTAATAAAAAATGTTCATACCTCCCCTCACTGGTACAGCTTACTGCTTCTCCTCATTTCCCTGAGCCTGTGAAGCCTCACTGACTGCCAGTTCACAGACATCTAGAGGGAGACCATGCTAGAAGTCTTGAAAGTATACTTGTAATGAAGGTGAATGAAAAAGTAAGGAAGGATATATTTTAAAAGTGTGGAAAGAACTGAAGAAATGCAGAAAGATGGGAGCAGACAGTATGAAGATGGTCTCAAAACCTTGAAGAAAACTATGACTAATTACCATTGATGATGACGATAAACCAAAAGGGGAACAATGTGTGTGAAATGTGGCAAGGAAAGGTGATCCTGTCTCCTGACTACACTGATAGGCATACATGAATATCAAGACAAGATATGCAGTTTACTTACCACAGAGCAACTGAGAAAGAAAAGGACAGAGAACACAAACACATTAAAAAAACCCCTACTGCCGGACCTGCAGCTCATTCAGCTTTGTATTCAGAGTGGCAGTAGGAGATGAATTAAGGCAGAGCTACTGGGAGTGTTACTTTCTGAAATCATTCCCCTTGTACTGTGCCAGCATCCAGAACTGTTACACTAGGGAAAATAGAGAGTATCTCATTTTTAGCACCTACTTATTGTCTTCATGTCCATAAATTTGTCTTTTTAATCCTTTTGATACTGTCTGCCTCTGCAGCCTCCTGGGGTAGCAAATTCCAGAAGCTTGCTGCCCATTTTCACCTGTTTTATACTGATTTCTTACTAACCGCTTCAAGAGTTCCCTAGTTTATGCATTACAGTATTTGGTGAACAATTCCACAGCCAGCTTATCTGTTCCTTCCATGATTTCTAAACCTCTGCCATATGCCTTTTGATCGCATTTCTGGATGGACACAGCTGACAAACCTAGAAAAACAGGAACACAGAATTCTCTAAGTCCCTAAATTATCCAAGCTGAAAACTTGAAAAAATATTTGCAGGCTAGAAACACTATTTTATGTTGTTGACACGATCGGACATTCTTAATTGGTAATAATGTGCCTCTGCTTTTCGCACAGAACAATTTCAGACATAATATTTTTGTATTTATCTCTTTAGTTCTACTAACATATTCATAATTCTAGTTCACTGGGTTTTCCTACTTGAAATGGTCTGACCACAGCTTTCCTTTTGTTTGCTTCTCTTCACTTCAGTGCTTAAAAACAAGCCTCATAGGACTTACCAGGTAAGAAATTTCCATGACAGAGACAGAGACATTAATACCATTGTTCAGGTGCTGGTGAGACAGGAGCATAAAATTCCCATCACACACTCAGGAAAGAGGAATTCAAACAAGAGCAGGCATAGAAAGAGGCTATGACTTCATAGTGAGGAATGGTGCAATTATTTCATGCGAGGAGGCTAGAAAAATGTAAAGTCACCTACGGAATGAAAACAGCCTCACGATGGCAGTGGAAGGAGATGAATATCAGGGAAAGAGAACTATTAAAGCAAAGAATTAAGTTAAATAAAGGACAGATGGATATTAACACAATTGAGGAAGTTCGGTTCAGAAACCATTTGTAAAAGAAGTAGTACAAACCAAAAATTACTCATATTTTCAGAATGAACTTGATATGACTTAATGACACTGTTCTTGATAACCCACCAGATCTTACACAGTCCTAGATTTTCACACAAGAATTTAAGAGCACACACCACTTTCTCATGCCTGTCTCATCACTAGTCAACCAGACACATAAGTCGCTTCATCATCAATGCCTTGTGGCAAATTCACAGCTTTTCTTGCAAAAGCAGTTGGATCTGGCTTATCTTATTCATTATTTTAGCCCCAAGACTGGTGCAGACTGTAGGTAAACTGCAGCTTGCTTTACTCCTCTTTGCCCAACTAGTATCCCACTAGGCAAGATTCAATTGCTTCAGAAGTAAAAATAGATTAATTTTCTATCAGACTTATCGCTGCAGCAAACACTTCATTGATCTACCTAGTAGCACAGTGGAAACTGCCAGCATAGGCAGAGGACAATTTTTTTCCAAAATTGCTATTGGTAGCTGCTGGGTATTTCTGCTGCAATTAACATCTCTCAACTGGGGACCTACTTACATGGATAGGAGACATAAGGGATATTGGTACAGAAATAAAGTGGCGGGAAGTATAGTTTTAAATGATGGAGAAGGGAAGAAGCGAGGGAAACTCTTCAGCCTGGATGCATACGAACTCTCCAGTTCAGGCACCCATGCCAGTATTCTTGTGATTTCTCATTCTGTTGTAAAAAGCAGCAAACCTCCATGGAGCTGCAGGAATTATCTTGTGGTAAGTCACAGGAATGGGAGAGGCCCACACTTCCAGTATTCCTTCAGCGGAAGAGCAAGATAGCACAGGAAGGCGTTTTAGATTTGCTCATGTATCAAATTAGCTTTGGACTTGCCTTAATTTGTTAACATCATCAAACAAGAATAAGATGACTTCCTGTCTCTTTATCCTTCATTATTTGTTGGATCTTGGATGAGGCTAGCTCTACAGAAAAGTTTATGAAAGCAAACACTGTCGTACTGGTCAATTAATGACTGATTAAATTCAAAAAAAGCCCTGTGTAAACAAAGACACTTTCTGAATATTATCTGCATCCTTTCTTTTCATATCATGTCTGTTTATAGTCCTGACAAGAGGAAGAGATGACTATTGTTACTGCTGCCATCAAGTCTACAATAAAACCAGTTTATTTCCATAAAAGCCCTCTCAAGTCACAGTTCTCTTGCATCTTCCTGCTTTTCCTCTGTACTTTGAGCTGCAAGCATGAACAGGATATGGATGAAAAGTAACTTTAACACAATCTTTAACACAGTTGCATTTTCACATACAAAATTAGCAGCAACCAAGATATGAATTTGTTTCTAAATCTGTTTCTGACAAACTTATGAAGTGGTCAGTAATAAATCTGTGAAGTTCATCTCAGCATTGCCTTTCCCAATTCTCTCCAAAATCCAACAAATAATTTTGCAATTTCTATTTTCTTAGTTCTGACCCAGTTCTGTGAACTACATATCTCCCGGTCCCCAATGTTCTCCAAAAATGAGCCATCTTAGGTAATGACTTTGTTGCACTCTGTTTTTCCATGGATCTTCCCAGGGATCTCTCCCAGCCAGCTACCTCCAGCTGTTTCTCCCCAGCTACCACTGCCATGAGAGCTGCTCCATCCCATTACCAGGCTCCAGCAGGTCCATCCACTCAGTCATAATTACGCTGCTGAAAGAAATCAACTAGCCTGCAAAACTGGTGAATTCATGTAAGAATACTCAATTAAGAGAGTATGGGTCTTGGTTATTAATTTTAGGGTTTGCATTTTAAAAATACAAGAACTTCTTAAAGTCACTACGATATCCCTGCTCTGTCCCTGGTAGAGAGGCTTCCTTTCAGACAGGCCGCTCAAAATAGTCCAGGTACCCTCAAAAGCGATGCTAAAAATAAGATTCCATTTCGAAAATGAGAGTCTCCTGACTCCCAAATCCTCCCATTTAAAAAACAACAACAACAACAAATAAACAAACAAAGCCCAACTCCACAATTCCTGCTCCTTGACTAATCCACAAAATTTCAAGAAAGTATTTGAATTGTGCGCTTTTTAGAGGGGAGAATCAAATATCCTATATGTAGCAGCCTTAGACATGTTGGACCCTAGTGTCTGAAGAGTTACACATATACTCCAAAATAACTTTATTCTAAGAAAATAATAGTTTTATACAGAGAAAGGAAGGGGTTAATGAGAAATTGTGCACCGTGATTACTGGAAGTGATTCAGTAAGTAATTTACTGTACTGATGGGAACTATATTGATTCCTTACAAGTCTTGGGTAAAAGACTGTGAGACAGTTCTGTTTCTCAGTTGAACGTATTTGGGACCTGATGATTTTAATAGGAAGAAATAGTAATAAGTTGAATTCCCTTCTGAAATACAAATTCAGGCACAAATCATATTACACCACTTTTCAAATGTACTGTAAAATGCGAGACAACCATTTTTAGTGCTCTCAGGAAGGACCCGATAGGACCCACAAAGTAAATTAAGGATAAATGTAAACCTCTAGCAAGCAGTCTATAAATCCACACTGCTTGTTGTATATACATTTGCCAACCTACTTCCTGGCCATACAAAATTATATATTATCTACAGCTATATATAAAGATATAAAGACATGTAATAATGTACTTCTATTATATTGCACATCATATTTTTTTTAAGAAACAAAATCCAGGACTATTGTTTGCTGGTATCAGTGTGCTAGATTTACGGTCCCTCTATTCAAATAAACAACCTCAAGGTCTTTTTTGCTTGTAATGGAGTAAGTGAATCTGTCAACACCTTTGATTTTGTCTACCATCAGCAGGACACACAGTTCTTCAATTCCTTGTTAATCTAACACTGCTCACTGTGCAACCCATTATGCATTAGATCCTTTATTAATTACAAAAAATCACATTAGATCATGCCTGCTGGCAAAATTGCTGTTAATTTATTCAGGAGTAAACACACATTCATATATTATAATGCACAGCTTCTACACAGAGCAGATTACAAAAGGGCAAGCCAATTTGGGAAGCATTAGAATTGACTGAACTCTTTATAGAAAACGCAGACAAGAGCCTTTCCTGTAACTCCTAATGGTGGACCTTAGAAAAATCACTTTTTTTTTCCAGAAAAAAAGGGTAATTTAATACCACAAGGAAAATAGTAACCACACACACACAAAACCAACACTTAACTCTTGAAGTGCTCAACTCAACTGCAGCTGGGAAATTCCTGAAACCACACATAAGGCTCTCTTACCTTTCGACATTTCTAAAGCAGAAGTGGTTCTGCAGTTCTGCCTAGAACTGCAGAACGCGCATATAGCAAAGGGGGAAAGTCCCACAGAGTACATCTGAAATCAAAAAAGCTGCCATTTAATAACATGAGGAATAACACCTGCTCCTGTCACAGACAGATGTACCCACTGAGTTCTTTAAACTACACTAATATGAAACACTAACATGGGTGAAGACCACACTCTGGGAGCTTTCTTCCATAATCCAAGGGACAGAAATTGTCAGCAGAAATTGTCAGTAAATATTGTTGCTTGCTCTAATTTGCTAGTGAGCAATTAAATCAATAACTCAAAGTTGCTAGGCCACAAAGTACACACCAAGGTCACAATTCTTCAGTACGCAATATATGGAAGGATAACGAAATTGAATCTATTTCTATGCAGTATCTTCCATGTTTCAGCAGAGCCCTGGTGGACAGTCTTTGGGACCATCTCATCCCTTCTGTGATGCTGGGAAGAGCGGGTCCATCTTTCTCTCGATTGCCTTGGCATACAGCACTCATGCAAAAATCTGCACGGAAGGGTAGTATTTGGAAAATGTTTAATTCATTCACTGAGTTTCTTTTAATGCCAAACTTGGGGGAAGTAAGGAGGGCCTACATAATGCGACCAGACAGCTTACTGTACTGCATAATGAAAGCTCTGTTGGCCATCACGAGTTCCAGAGGACTCAAATCTGAGAAGTCAGATTTTCTATTAATAATTTTCAATCACTGCTTTGTAAAAAAAAAAAAAAAAAAGAGTAAAATTAAAATTTTGTTAAATATTAAAATAAGCTTTGAAATCCTAGTGCTGAGGGATACATTTCCTGATCGGTATCTGTTGCTCTCCTCTGCTCCACACTCCAAGCAGCTTTCAGTGGTGCTTTCGTCCATGCCTGTTCTGGCTTTACCCTCAATTTTTAAATAAAAAATGAAATTGAGAAAGGTTTTATGTTAATATTCATGATGTTAATAATTAATGTTAATAAAAATTGAAAATTAAAAGCAGCATGCTCACAGGTTAAGCACTGTAGTCTGCTTCAGTTCTCCTTGCCCGAAGAATCAGGGCCGTCTCTCCCTTTGCACTGCTATTTCTCTTTGGGGGCTCTTAACCAGAAGCCTGGAACCTGCCAAGCTGCACGCTCTACCTTTCACAGGCCCTTAACTTATAGTTTATGCTAACCATTTTATAACCTACAGGATGATAATTTTCCTAGTGTAACTGTCACCTCCAGTCAATTATGTACACAGCCTTACAGAGACAGATACTAATCTCTTGCTGCATTGCTGGTTCGGTGGCATGATAAACTTTGTAGAGCTCCTTTGCATTTCTTTGAGCTTTTATTACTGTAGCTGTGAGGTGAATGAGGACGTAAGGATTTTATTCTGATTGTCTATTCCTCCTGCTTAATACTTGACCTACAGAAGACTGTGGGACCACAGCCATTTTGGATCAGAAATAATACCTAAGCCATTTGTTGTATTTAATCTGTAAACAACTGGGCCCTATGACAGATCAACATACTTAACCCCAGCACCTACTCCAGGACAGAGTCCCTAGGACATCGAGGAAAGGTGGCCTTGCCAGCAGTGCATTTGGGACACTGTATGCAACACAGAAGGACACAACATCTTTCAGCTGCTACGTTTCACTGCCTGCTCCCAGCCCATTTCCAAGGCCAGGCCCCGAAGGCCAGATTTCCAGTCCTTGGCGAGTGTACGTGTGGCTGCACACACTCCCTTCCCTGTCCACCAGTAAAACTATCAGAGGACTGGGCAGGCCACAGGACTGGATTTGAAATCCATCAGGCTGAGGAGGAAGCCAGACGTACTTCTGCTGGAGCACCATACGTAGGCCCTGCGATGCCAAAGGCTGCAGCTGGGTCTGTGCATACCTATCTGGGACTCAGTGGCAGATGCCTGGAAAGGAGCTTCGGAGCAAAGAAAGAATGTAACACCACTTCCCAAAAATGCACTCAGCCTCCAAAAACCTGTCATTTAGGGGATAATTAGCACAAACGCTGTTGGCCTATTTGAGAATCAGCTAAGCCTAAGGTCAGTGGATGGCTTCCAGTGATTACAGCAATACCTAGAGCTGCTTGTGAGAGGAACCTCAGCAACGATTTTACAATAGCAGAATAATTCTCCCATCCTCAAGGTGATTTGATCCAGCAGGATGGGGCAAAAGAAGAACCAAGTACTGCTAGGTAAACATAAGCTAATTAAAACATGAAAATAGGCATTAGAGTTCTATAATGAAGATAATGTACAATCAGAGCAAACTAGCAGTGAAACGGGTGAATCTGGACTCATTTTAGCCATCAAATTAAGCCTTTAGAAGAGGCAGTTCAGAGGAGCTTAGGTTACTGCAGTCACAACAGAAGGAAAGTTGCGGTACTAGGGGGCAGTTTACCTCTGCATGAAATCCAGCATTCCAATAGGCCTTAGAAATAAGTGTGGGAAAAGAAAAATCTATATGTAAACCAAACAACTACTAGCCAACTCCAGAACTCAAGAAATTCACTTTGGTTTTATACTGTATTGTCTTTCTGATAACTTCATTGGGTTTTCTTTCCATTGTAAATAAAATTCTTTTCTTTCAGAAACAGCTTTCATTGCTTCATATCAGCAAACATTTAAGCACTACTGTATGAATTTTCAGTTACACCTTGTTTTTAATAAAGGAATATATGGAGAGGAAATGTTTGAACATGTGGCATGATCTACCTTTAAGACTAAAGAGGCACCGAGTTCAACAAACTGATCAACAAAATCAAATTAGAGGAAATGCCACAACTTTGACTAGTGAGTGTATTATAGCCCATATGAATAATTTACAAATAACAATTTATACAGAGGAATACAATTGGAAACCATAATCACAGAAATTTCCAATGATAATACTGAAGACTAGCTACCTAAGCAGGCCAGAGGAACAGACAACACACTGTTAAAACACGGTGGCTTTACTTACAGAATCTGCATTTGGTTAAATCTATGGCCAGACACTGTCCTGGTACAAAGAATGACTATTCTGGCAGGTTCAACCAGGACGCATACCCTCATATTTTGACCAGAGAGGCAGTGGAAGCCCCATCCATGGAGACTTTCAAGGTCAGGCTGGACAGGGCTCTGAGCAAGCTGATCAAGCTGTAGGTCTCCCTGTTCATTGCAAGGGAGTTGGACTAGATGACCTTTAAAAGTCCCTTCCAACTCCAGAGATCCTATTCTAGATCAGAACTCAGACACAAACACAGAAAAACCCTTTCTCCACAGGTTTACACAGAGAGAACAAAAGAAAGAAATATAACATTTACAGCCTAGCAAGTTTCCTAAACTATAACAGTCTAGAGACTATTTTATAAGTACTAATACTGAATCACAAGTTTAACCCTTAATCAAGTACAAAGTTGTTTATTTATCTTCATCTCCACTCATTTGCTCGCACTTAGTCTTCAGTATAAAAGCCAAATCATTTTAGGGTAAGCTTCAAAACTAGTTTTGGTTATGCATGAAATACAATTTCTTGTTTCTACATGATAAATGAACACTAGGGCTCAATACTCTTTCCTTGGTTGAAGACACTTGCATGTGAAACTAGCAAGTAACAATATTCACACAGCAAGCTTTGAAAAGCAGCAATAGACACCTAAAAAAGCAAAAACAGATACTAAGAAATTATTTACTTAATCTTTCAGTGTATAATTAAAACTCTAAACCAAATGCTCATATCTGTAAATACTCCTTGCTCAATTCAGTTTTATTTTCCCTGTAATATTCTCCTTTGAGTCTTCTTCACGAAACACTTTATGTTCTCTTTTTCTCACTAGTGTTTTTCCATTTTCTTCTGCTACAACAAATTATTTTCCACAGCCTTCTCAGATTGCAAAGCTTCCCTGCTTAAGAAATATGCTATGTACCATGGATTGGCCACGTGAGCACTGACAAGTGTGAAATTCTGCCAATACCCCAAAAGTAAATCAGCTGGATGGTTAAGTAGGATCACAGGTGTCTATAGATTGAAGTATCAGCTACAAATCCTTCAGCATAGTTGCATGAGAAGGTGATCTAAATCAAGTTATTTCCAGTCTGCTCCCAAGCAATTTTCTGATGACCTTTGAAGATGGGCAGGCCAAGATTCTGTCTGCAACATACAGTGAGCCATAGACACTCTGATTCTTATCCTCAAGATGCTGTATTTTGCTCTCAGCAGCCAGGTGCTACTTAAACGATAAGGAGGAGATCACACAAGGTCCATTTACAGTGCTGTAGGAAACATTTTTGTTATTAAACTAACAAGAAAAGAACCTGAGGTCCTGAGCCAGCAGTGTGCCCTTGCAGTGAAGGAGCTAACGTTATCCTGGGCTGCATTAAGCTGAACATTGCCAGCATATGAAGAGAAGAGATCCTTCACTTCTGCTCAGCCCTGGTGAGATACATCTGGGTGCTGTGTCCAGTGCTGGGCTCCCCAGTACATGAGAGACATGGGCATATCGGAGCAAGTCCAGCAAAGAGCTGTGGAGATGATTATGGACTGTAATATCTGTTACATGCAGAGAGGCTGAGATAGCTGGGACTGGCCAGCCTGTAGAAGACAAGGCTCCACAGTGGGGGCTTTTCAATGTGTGTAAATGCCTAATGGAGAGGTTAAAAAGCACAAACTCAACCACAGGAGGCTCCACTTAAATATAAGAAGAATCTTGTTTATCATGAGTGTGGTTGAGCACTAGAACTGGTGTCAAGAGAGGCTGCAGAGTTTCCATCCCTGGAGATAATCAAACTTGATGGGGTGCAGACCCAGGAACTTGCTCTGGCTGTCCCTGCTTTGAGCAGGGGGCTGAGCACAAGATCATAGAACTACAGAATCATTTAAGTTGGAAGGGACCTTTAAAGGTCTTCTAGTCCCACTCCCTCTCTGCTCCAGACCAAACAGCCCTAGCTCTCTCAGCCTGTCCCTGTAGGGGAGTTGTTCCATCCCTTGAATCATTTTTGTGGCCCTTCTCTGGATGTGCTCCAACAGGTCTACATCTCTCCTATACTGAGGACTCCACATCTGAATGCAGTACTCCAGGTGAGGTTTCACCAGCGCAAAGCAAAGGGGCAGGATCACCTCCCTTGCCCATCTGGCCACTGTTTTGTTTATGCAGCCCAGGATACAGTTGGCTTTCTGGGCTGCGAGGGCACATTGCTGGCTCATGTCCAGCTTGCCATCCACCAGTACTTCCAGGTCCTTTTGGCAGGCCTGATGTCCTCCAGAGCAGCCTTCCAGCTTCAGTGACTCTCTATAGAGTAGCACTAAAAACCCAGCTGCTTGAATTTCAGTGGTGATAGTAAGGTCAAAATTCACAGCAAGCAAAACCAAGAATCTTACATAATTTGTATATCGATATATTGAATTGAAACATGCAAACTGTGAAGACAGGTGAAAAAATACCTAGGTAGTTGGAACCTCACTCAAAATTGTTCACGTACCAGTGAACACCACTTACAGTATCCCTCAGCAGAAGCATCCAAACATTGGATTTCTACACTGGAAGAGCAATGACTAGCAAGTTTAGAGATGCAGAAGGTGGGGGCTGTTAAGCATGTAAAACAGGGCTTTTTTCAGCCCATTCAGCCAGTGCTACACACTCTGAAAACCAGGGCAGGGCTGGTTCCAAGAATGTGCTTCTCTGTCAGTTAAACAGTACCACAGTTGTCCAGGCACTGTCATTTCCATTATCAGACTGCTCTAAGGGTTCCTAGGATGATTCTGGCCTGGGCCAATAAACACTTTGCCAAGAACTCCCAGATACGATTCAGGAACAAGTACAAATTAGTGTGGACACAGCCACCATGAAGAGCTAAAGCCCTTAGCAGAATGGGTGTGAGCCATTCCATGCCAATTAGTCTTAGTGCCAGAAGATACTTGTGGAAACGTCAGACATCAACACAGCAATATTACAGAGCCACCAGTTCCATTGTAAAACCCAACCAGCTCTACTACCACAGCAAACCATAGGCTGTTTTTTCAGAAATCAGAGGTTAAGGTGTGAGACAATATTTTTTCCTCCCTTGTGAGTTCCTGCATGTCCATTGGCACAAGTCAGAGCAGTTGGAAAGGATTTCCTCTGCTATTTCTTACCTGTTCTAAACTATTAAATAATACAGTTATTTCAGCTGTGGAATCAAGGAAAAGCAATGGGAAAGGGATGTTTGGGTAAGTCTTCAGTGACTACAAGCAATTTCATTTAACTTTGCTTTAGCTAGGTTTCCTGAATGTTACAAGGCTGTTAATAAGAAACACACTTATTGCCACTTCCCAGCGTAAGTTTTGAGATTCACCATAGATATTTTTATTAGGCTTTAAAGCACTATACTGACCATTGCAAAAGGTTTACCTTGAGGTGCTGATGGAAGAGGTTAGAAAAAAATACAATGCCAGGATTTTTGAAATGTCCTGACATACCTCCACACATGCAGACAACAGGAACATTTGCACTTTCAGACAGGGACAGCATCTCAGGACTTGCAGCATTTTGGAACTGCTAGCTGACTCCAAGCTTGCAAAACCTTCCACTAAACACCTGCCTAAAAGGAGAATCAATTCAAGTCCGTCTTAAGGAGCCTCAGAATGATTGAAGAAAATTGCTCTTAGAGAGCTAAAGAATAGATCACCACCCAGCTAACCAGGCTCTTAACACAGAAATGTTTCTTTTCTTGCTTTAACTGACTTCTGCAATGCAGCCAAGGGTTTTCTGAAAGCAAGAGAAACCTGCACTTCAACATGGAGTACCAGATAATCTCAGTTACACAGAACAGCCTCTACGAAATGATTAAAGAAAGAGGAGACTCTTATTTCAAACCCAGGAGCAGCTTGTGGGAAATGCATGCTTGCAGATAAGAAATTTTACTTGTGTGATAAAGTAAAATATTGCACGCTTCAGAGCCTCACGTGCACTCACCTACTTATGTGTGAACTCATGCAAAGTGCCTATCATAACTGAGGCATTCAAGCTCTTGTTCATATTTTATAACTTCAGTTTTAGTAAGCTGTTTATTACAAAGTTTTCACATAGTCCTCGTTTTGAATCTGTTACAAGGCCTGCCTGGATGTTAGGGCAGTAGTGTTTCAAAACAAAAAGAGAAGTGTATAAAGCCATCAAATATCAAATGCAACAAAATGTCCTGATGTTATTATTTTTAATTTAAAAAATGAATTGTATACCAACATGACAGTTGAGCACATTAAAACATTGTTATTGAAGAGTCATAAGGCTGTGCAGAACTAGAACAGCATTTGCTTAAGGAGGCTAAATTGCTCTCCACCACCAAAGTTTCTGTCTTCTCATATTGATTCAGCAATGAAAAATAAAGTACATGAGTTATCTCTGGTGCCCTTCTTAAATTCTTTTAGTTGGGTGATAATGTTGGTGCTTATTTTTTAAAAAATCTTCCATTCTTATTTTTGTATTGTGGTGAAAAAGCACACAAGTGGAAAGACAAATAAGTATAATTTTTCCTGAGCTCTCTTATCACTCTAAGAGAGGAATAGAGAATTTGCATCTTCTCTAGCACAGCAGTCACATTCAGTCCAGTGGTGACGCAGCAGAAAAGCAGTATTTGTACAGTATTTCTCTTCCCATTAAATTCTATTTCTACGTAGTCCTAAATACTTACAGGAATTGGAAACGTGATCAGTTCCAGTGGAGATCTACAGTCTAGAATTTGGCTTGTTCTTACTTGGGATCCTCAAGGAGTCCTAAGACTTCATCTAGTTCAGCAGCCATGGGTCTGGATACTAGTTATTGATACCACTACATGCTTCAGAAGCTTATGGACATCCAACAAGATACACTGGATAGAATCACAGAATCACCAAGGATGGAAAAGACCTCCAAGATCATCTACCCCAACCGAATACACATACAACCCCTAATATAAGCAAACTACTCCTTTATATGGAGTCTGCAACTCCATAAAAACCAATTTGTCAACAACAGTAAATGCTTTTAAATGAGCGAATTATATAATGAATTCCTTCAAAAGGAACAAACCAAGTGTAGTTTAAGTTTGCCTTCATTTTTGCAGATAATTGAAGCTGGATTCCAGGAAGCAAAGCATCACGTCTCATCACACTGTTGTGTGCAAATAGTCAATGCAATATAGTTTAACCACAGCTATTCCATTTTACAAAGGCACTAGAGAGAGCCCTGGCTGTCCCCTTCCTTAGCACCTATCCTAACTCCTGCTTTTATACCTCTGTTAAGCTACTGCTGGGCAGCTGGCAAAGATAAAGATCCCTTCTCCAGTGGTCAATTATACTGAGCATTGGCACTACACGACCATAATGCAGCTACCTGGGGCATGGCTAGGGAGTAATCCAGACAAAGGTGTGTGATCTCCCCACAAGTAAGAACTGCACAGGATGCTAACAGCCACACACCTGTATTTAAAACTATAGATGAAACCCTGTCTGGATGTCCCTGGAGCCGGAGAAAACACATCAGTCTGCAGACAGATACTACTTTATTGGCTGTATGAGCTGTAAGAAACTACTTAGAAAACATAGTAGGCTTAGAGGAATTGGAAGAGGGCACAAGGACATCCACGTCTACTTTGCTGAGGGCAAATCCAACCCACTGATAAGCTAACCCACTTCTAGTGTGGCTTGACAACCAGATGACATACAAAGTTTAGGGACAAAATGCATGATGGTGCAAAACAATCCAAAGTTAAGTCAAACTAATTTGTTGTCCATGTTGGGTCACTGCAGTTGAAATCAGTTCCAGCACTTTTCAATAACCTCCTGCAGAGGAGAATTACAAGACTGGTCACTGTGGTTCATATAAAACAAAAGAAGCTCAATAACCCAGCTCTGATTCTTGTCCAAGGTCAAATTTGGCAACTTCACTTTTCTGCACTCAGAGAAAGTCATTAATTGTGGAAACAAAGCAAGCTGCGTTTCTTTTTTTTTTCAAAAACAGACTAGAATTTAGCAAGCCTTCAAATTCTTTGGAAAAGCCATTTAATTATTTTGATATATTTTTGAGAGATACTATCAAATGATACTGCTTCCCCTAGTCTCTCCCTACCAATTACAATTACAGATTTGTACAAGTGTGTTTCAGATTGTGATTGTTTGCACTGTTCTTTTACTATAGGCAATTCATTGAGATATAGAACAGACCCAACACATCAGAGATTTTTCCATACAAAAATGTTAATGGTACTGCAGTTTGCAGCATTTTTTTTCTGCCAGATGGATGATCATATTGGTGTAACAGTTACCAGCAATTTTTGCAACTCAGCAATAGACTGTACAAGATTTAGTGAATGCTGTTTAGCTAGACTTTGCTTACATAAAGAGTATGCAGATACTTGCTCACTACTAAAGGATTCACTCAAGTGGGATATGACGAACCACATTCTACTTTGCTTTCAATTTTCAAGACGACTCTGAAGAAGAGATGAGGTTTCCATTTTATGCTGTAAGTTGTATTCTGACATCTGGCATTCCAGAACACACAGTAAATGTTCAGACAATGCAATTTTTCTGACAACTAACCAGCTCTCTCTTAAAGGGGAAAAACAAACAAACAGAGTTAGTCCTGAAGCACACCTGGTAGAAATGAAGAGTCAATTAGGGAAATGAAAGCCAGGTATCATCCATCAAATTCAGGAAAATGAAAAGGCTGAATTCTTAAGAAGTGGAGCCTCTGAAGGTCAGAACTGTATGCAACAGTAGGGGTACATAAGTAAACGCTGCAAGTTTTTCCAAAGCGGACAATGTTGATGGAAATATCTTAAACACAAGCCGCAAATCTGAATCATATATGATAGATGCTCACTTAGGTTTCATTTTTGGTGATAAAAATATTTGCGCCACCAGATAATCTGGAGAATTTGTTTTTCAACTGAAACATTAACTAAGCATCAATAAAAGCTATAAGCTCAGGAGGCATACAGATTTCTACTCTATCAGTCTGTTCTGTTGTGCTGTCTTTTTTTTAATTTGTTTCTAATATCCTTATTACTCCCTCACACCTTAAAATGTTCATCGCCTCTTGTATAAAACAAAACTGAGCACATGAAAAGCCTAATAAATATTAAAGCTGCACTGTTCAGAGCTTAGAAATCAGGAAATGTCAGCTTTTCGGTAGCTTGAGTACTCTCATCTCTGTCCTTTACTCATACACATTTACCACTGAGATTTTGGCTGTGTGTCCATACAATGTCTGCTCAAAGACAGGAGTCATCCTGCTCCGTGGAAGACTGCAAACCACAAAGTGTTGGAGGGCAGGAGGGTATTAGAAGTAAACAAGACATATGATTGTCCTGTTCTCACACTCCTCCCTAAGCACTGCTTTTGGACAAAGGCAAGACTCTAGGCTACATGCATATTGATACAGTATGCTCATAACCACAGCTGGTTTTCTGCTCTAAAGAGATGCATAGATTATATTTGAATATCATGTACTGAGGTTTCAGAGAGCCCTTGGAAGTTACCACAGTGCATAGAAACTATATGAAATTAAACTAATTATTTTTCTATAGAAGGAACGATAATGGACTTCTATTTCAACAAATTAATTTTTAAATAAAGCAACAAAATAAGAAATCAAAAGCTTTCCTAACAGTATGTACTTGATTTGCAGAATAGCAGCAGCCCCTCCAGACAGACATTCCTTTTACACAGAGAAAGGTACAATGCAGCTGACACAGACTCATAACAATTAGGGATTGCATACATTCCTAACAAGGGAGACCAAATGCATGTTTTGGTACATGCATATAACACAGGTGCTGATGACTATGATTATAGCTGCTTGACACCTTTCATAATTGTCAAGTGTTGCTGAATCACAACCACTGAGGCTGAAAATTTCCACATCAGTTATTTTGCATCAGACTGATTTTTGGTAGGCTTAATTGTTTTTGCCAGAATGTCAATGTATTTCAATAGAAGGTCAGAGAAAATACTTGCAGTTCTGCTAAAAGAATTAAATTGCTATTGAAAGGAAGAAAAAACCCACAGTTTCTAGTCTGAAAGCAAAACTTGAAAATAAGCCTTTGTGCTAACATGCTGTCTTCAAGAAGATCTATCTAAATTTGTTCAAGTTAGAACCTTTTAAGCATTTCAGTCTGCAACCACTCAGCTGTCTAACTCAAAGAATAATTTCAAGATGTTGTGCATGCACCAACTTAAGCTATAGGACAGAATCAACCAAGCCAGGTAATACCTTTGTGGAGCCAGATACAGTAGGAAAAAAAAAAAAAAAAAACAAAAAACTGTCCCTCCTGAACTTCTAAAGGTTTCCACTGCTGGAGTTCGGGTAGCAAAAAGGAGATTGTTCAACAGAAGGACTAAAAACATGAAGCACAGATTGATGAAAGGTCCCAGTCCAATCAAAAACTGAGCTAGAATTTGCAGTCTCCTGAAGAGACATTCATCAGTACCTGAAACAGAAGACTCCAGAGACTTCCCCTACTGTCAGTTACAGCCAGTTCCCCTACAGCCAGTTGCTGTGAATTCCACTGGCAAAAAATGAAAGCCTTGTTGTCTCCCAGTCACTGGTCCCTGTAGTAGATTAGAACCATCACATGTACCTGTGATGCCATAAGCAGTCAAAGACAGATCAATTGAATTCAGCATTGGGAGTCAATGCTGCTCAAAACCATGAGCTCAAGCTGTAGTTTGCAAGTGCGCGTGTGCTGAGGTAAGTATTCCTCCACTGCAGTATTACATACCATCCCTTCCCTATCTTGCAGCCCAGAGGGAAGCCTGTTCATGAATGCTCCACACAATCCTTCATATTTAGCCTGAGAGATGTGCTCAGGCAAAGCTGTGTCATGCTACAATACCGCAGATCTACAATTTCGAAATTGGTATTAAAGGTATAGGCTATTTGACTGGGACAATCCAAAATCAGTGCTTTTCCTTTAATCATTCAAAAGTTCAGACTTGTCATAATTAAAAAAGACAAGCAGAAAGACAAAAAAGACGTCTTGTTCAGAGTTGCTTAGTTCTATGGTGAAAGTATTCTTTCAACTTCAACTGGAGTAGGTAACTATTTCTGTTTTAATTAAAGAAAATTCATGCAGCAAGATAAAATCTTCTGGAAGCCTACTACCTCTGAATTACTTTTTTTGAATGGACATCAGAGATAACACCCTAACTTTACAATCTAAATCCTTGAACAGCTTTTACAAAATGTCTAACTCTGAGATTAGGTAGTCTACTGAAAACAAAAGAACCCCCAAGCACAGAAAAAAGAAGCTGTGGAATTTACACAGCTAAAATATACTCCTGCCTAAAAAAACTGGATCAGCACAGGCCACCAGTGCTTTCCTTTAGATTGATTTGATGTCTGCATTTTGCAGCTACAGGTCCCATCTCATCAACACAGCGATGGATCAGGAATTTCCACAGCACTGCTTTATGTAGCATATGCAGGCCAAAGATAACACTACAGTTCAAATCCTTCTATTGATCAGATCAAGGCTATGTCAGTTGATGTCCATACATTTCTGAACTGGAAAAAAAATACTTGAAGATTTATGCCTTTGGAATAAATTGTCTTCAGATAGTTATTTTCACTACCAGTTTTATGACAGTGGGATAACCACTTCTGATGTTGCAATTGTGAAGAAATGCATAGTCTGACTGAAGAATTATCTACCTATCCTACAGTGCTTTTTACAGCAATTCCCAGATAACAGCTCCAGAAGTCAGGGTGTCTGAGCAGGCTGTAGGCTCTGGTATCTGTGCCAATAAGAACGCATCAAGTACAGTTTCAGCAACAAATGTTTACCTGATCTAGAAAGAAAGTGTACATAAACATGGAAAACAGATGGTATTAATAGGCTATATGGGAAATCTTGTACATAAGTGATATCTAAACATAAAATGGCAGGTATGTGAGTATGTATTAGTATTTGTGGGTCCAGGAGAACCTCATGAGGTTCAACATGACCAAGTGTGAGGTCTTGCATCTGGGTCATGGCAACTCCCACTATCATTACAAAACTGGGGGACGGAAGGATAGAACACAGCTCTGCCAAAAAAGGACCTCGGGGGACTGGTGGGTGGCAAGCTGGACATGAGACAGCAATGCGCCCTCATAGCCTAGAAAGCCAATTGTATCCTGGGCTGCATGAACAGAAGCATGGCCAGCAGGGCGAGGGAGGTGATCCTGCCCCTCTGCTCTGCACTTGTGAGACCTCATCTGGAGTACTATGTCCAGTACAGGAAAGACATGGATCTGTTGGAGTGTGTCCAGAGGAGGGCCACAAAAATGATCCAAGGGATGGAACACTTCCCCTGGAGAAGAGAAGGCTCCAGGGAGACCTGACAGTATCTAAAGAGTGGCTGTAAGAACGGAGAGGACAGGCTCTTTAGTAGGGTCTGTGATTTCACTAGACACGCAGAAAATGTGCAACAAACTATTTAGAGATGTCATTTTTGTATATATCCCATTTAATACATGTATGGGAACTGCTGAGTCATGGCCTGAACCACTGATTGAACAGCTGGAGGAAAGACCCAGTCAGCCCTGGAAGCACAGGTGAAGGCAGGTCTTAGGCCTCATTTAAGGGCTGACTGCCACATGATTTTTTCTGAAGCAATACATCTAGTAGCATGCTGCACAATGTGGGAACACAAAGATAAGTTGTCCTTAAATCAGAAATTTTACCCTAGACTTAGTCTGATATACAGATTGAATAAGTAGGAAAAAACACTTGTAATGCTAAATACCGCTGGGTAACTAGCAGATTATTTCATCTGGAGTTTTCCTAATAGGTTTCTCACACAACACAGGGTGCTTCGTTCAAGCCTCATTTGAGCTTCCCAGGGGCCTTTGTTTCTGAAGGCCTAGACTCTCACAAAACAGAAAAGCAAAACCACAGAAGCTGTAGAGTGCATCAGAGTCTAGAGACTGCAGGTGTTTCTGCTAAAGGATGGCTGTGATCATGCAGCATTGTACAGCCTAGGTGCTGCATGTACACATGCCTACCAAGTATTTTTCCACTCATCTATCTCACCTTTTAAAAACTTGATCCTGTCAGTGCCTGCCCTTTTTCCTAGTAAGCAGCTCCACTGCTGAATGACCTGCAAAGACAGGATTCATTTTCTTATTACTGACTCACTCGGGCTTCCAATTTCAGCTTTTGAACATATGCTGTTGTCCTGCTAATTCCATGTCCCCGGTTATCGAGTCACCTATCAACCTTCCTTTCAGCAGCTTCATCTCCTGTAACATGACAACACAAGGCTCATCTTCCAGGCTTGGGAAAAGGCTGGGCTCCTCCTTCCATCTATTTCTTTGCTGTTCTTGGAATTAAAACACTACAGCTGGACACAGTATCCTAGTAAAGCCCTAAGCGACCTGACCTGGGTACATTACAACAGTCCCTGCTATTCAGTACGACTTCTATAACCAGAGATTACTTTAGTCCCATTAGCTTTGCACTGGGTGTACATGTAACACAGCTATCTACAAAACCCCTAATTCATTTTCTTCTCTGACAGGCTGCTTTCCAAGGGGTGAGAGGGTAGCCCTGCAGGGTGAAGGGACTTCTCAGATACTGTACTATATTTGGCTACAATTAAACACATTTTGCCAGGACCATTTAACTCAATTATTTACACTACACTTGTACCACCAACCTGCCCTGCTAATTGTTGGCTACTGTGCCTAACCATAATCTTAGGCTACCAGCACAAAGTCCAGCTGATGCTGCATGACTGGTGCATGCGAGGCTAGTAATGCCCCTGTTCATTAGCATCTCCCCATGTTCGGGCATGTGTCCACAAACCAGCCAGACTCTAGCACACGGTGTACAAATTAAGACAAATATTTAATTAAGATGTCACATAATCCTACACTGTATGCTTCGGGGGATAAGTATACTATATTCTATGTGGGGACCGGTAACTACTCAACTTGTAACCTTGCCAATGTGAAAGAAAAAAAGAAAGAACAGAGTATCAGGTTAGTTTGACAGGTTGGTCATCAAGATGACTGGTATTAACTATACAATGCCATTCTTTGTTGACAGAAACCCAAATTAACTGTTCCATTATTTTGGCAGAATTGGCAAGAGGCTAACAGGTCTGTAGTTCCTTGTGTTGAGTGTAACAAAAAGAACAAAATCCTAGAGCATCGTTTTTGAAAAGAAAGAAGCTTTCTCTGTAAGACTGACTTGGAGTGAGTCAGTATGATATGGGTCTGAATGTGGCTTAATGTGACATAAAAAGGGATTGTGCACATCTGTGAATGGCAAATTCAGAAGTAGATTAGCTTAGGATAAAGGTTACAGGTGACATTCGTCACAGTCAAGCTGTCTTTTGTTTGTTTTTGATAAGCCACTATATGACAAGCTTTATCTACATGCATATAACATTCATAAACCAATGGACACAGGCATTTTAGCATCGCAGTTTAACTAGTGCTTGACAACGGATTGGATCACAGTACTTTATAGATGTGATACACTCCTAACAGATTGTCACATTCCTGGCATATCTCCAGACACTGTTTATACTTAACAACAGCAACAAAAAATTAGAACATATAACAAACATTTCCTTATAAGCCATTTGGGATTGTTCTACATTTGGCACTGTTTTTTGAATAAACCTACTAATCCATCTTCAGGTTCTAAGCTGTTAGATTTAGGTCAAAAGCATGCACTACAAGATAGAATATATGTAGTCTATGCAAAATAGATGTTAAAATGTACGCTCAAAATTATTGTTGAGAAAAACCTCAGCTAAATAGATCATCTGTGCAGATATTCAAAATCCATCCTGAACCTGGTGCTCTGATTCTGCTCTAGCTGATACTCCTTGAGCAGGGCGGGAGAATAGATGATTTCAACAGGACACTGCCAACCCAAATAACTCCAGGATTTGCTATTTTGATCTGTGAACAAATAAGTCGTCTCAATTCCGCAATTCACTGCACACAACAGAACCTGCAAAGATAGTAACTGAAATTTAAATACAGAAACTTGTTTCTGGTATCAAACAGTTCTGTGAAAGACCTTCCTCTAACCTCAGCACAATAAGATGCAGGTGTCCTGTCACAACAGTTGACGGTACAGGGATTACAATGATGGCCTATCGTTAATATATGGCATACTGACAAAAAATACACATTTCCTCAAGTGTATCATTGTTCTGCATTTCAGAAAACAGAACAGTCCCTCTAATTCCCCTCTGGGGAGCATTTCTTTTTTAGTCAGTGATTAAGAAGAAACGTATTTATTCTGTGGAAGCTGGAGGCTTATCTTACCAACTTGGTGGGCAGGAATTGCTCTGTGTTTCAGGCAGAGCTGTTGGAGAACAAACTGAGGTCTGTACAGCCTGGTGAGTTGCAGGCTCCTGAGATTCTCAAGGCTTCTGTGGGATAGCTCATGTTCTAACATCATTTTTGTGCGCTTTCCTTTAACCCTGCTTCTGCTGTGAATACCTGCAGTCTTGAATGACTAAAATAGAATCATAGAACCATAGAATCATAGAATTAGCTAGGTTGGAAAAGACCTACAAGATCATCCAGTCCAACCATCCACCTACCACCAATAACCTCACTAAACCATGTCTCTCAACGCTATATCTAAATGTTTCTTGAACACAATCCACAAATCCACAGCAGAATGCATTTCAGCCACTTCAGTTCAGTATGAGTAGAACATTTCTAATAAGCCATTAGAACAGGAGTTCCCAAGTTTTATCTGAGGTTAACCACTTAATGTTTATTGCTGTATAACCAAGTTGGCCTCCAATAATTACTTCTGGGCTAAATAAGGTTAATGAAGTCTTGGGGGGGAGAAAAGACAGAATGTATTTATTTTAAAGATGCACTATAGGCATGACTGCTTAAGAAGGTTCATAGATTAATCTAGGTGTCCACGCTGCAGACCAAAATGGCTTAAGAACCTGCTTTTTTGTGTGTGTCTCGGCTAACATTTGTATCTGTAGTATTCCTGTTTATAAAAAACAAAAATCAATACGAAGGCTCAGGTTGCTCGCACTGGATTCCTCTTCCTCAGAAGAAAGCAGTCCTACTGGCTGCACACAGAAGGACAGCCAGCCTTCTCCTGCTTCGGTTAAAGTGTTGGTCATTACCAAGATCTGAGGAATCAATCACATAACCACTTTACAGGGTGTGCAGATCCTTGTTGGGCCAAGGGCTGAAAATCAGTTCCTGAATGCAGGAAGAGCTTGGGCAGGATCCAGTCCTTTTTCTGTTCCAAGAGCTCCTTCCACTGAATTCAAGAGGAAAATGCTGGGTCCTTACATCTCTGCTAAAAGAGCCAGGTGTTTGTGACCTCCTTCTGCTGTGTATTCTACAATAACAAGGATAAAGCTCAGTGTGAGATACACCATACCAGACCCAGTCAGACTTTCTGACCTGTTCAATTAACTATATCAAATCAAACAATAATTTTCACTGGACAGCACTTCTTTTCACTGAAAGCTACTCCCTTGGTAAATCTTGACTCTCAAAGGCCAGCTGTTTCAGCACTTGAGCTGTTAGAATAAAAGGAACTACGGATTTTACTTTTATTAGAATATGGTGGTGGTAGGGAAGAGAGGAGTACTTTTTATTCCTGTCTCTTTGTTCTCTGTTAAAGGCTCAGCTGGCTGGTCTGATATTTCCAAAAACTGAATCATTTTCAAAGAAGGACAAGAAAAAATTAGCAGCCGTCAAGCAACGGTCGACAAATTGGAAGGGATGGAAAACCGGGAGTAAGGACTGGTTTGTCCTGCACAGATCAGTGTGCAGTCGTCACTGACTCAAGATTACACAACTGTGGATATTCTGTTGGGATAAAGCCTACTGTAGCTAATTATAGCTGTTGCTGTAATTTTGCTTTAGATTGGATAACATTTTCCCAATACCATACCATAAAGTTGCTGAAAATACAGCCTAGCAGCATCTCAAACCGGAGGCTGTGTGTCAGTTAGCTGGTATGTAAGCTCCCCCCTGAGGAACGAAGAATTATTGCACTACATAACAATAAACTGCTGAGGTCCTTCCTGAACAACAGAAAAAAAGTCTTTCTACCACATTTCACAGTGGGATAGCGAGAATCAGGTCTCTCCAGGCTGTTCTAAAGCTTTTGTTCAAGTTTTGTAAGACAAAGAGTTAATAAAAAAAAATATATAACTGTTTTCCCCAAGTGCATTTCCACTTCGTGAGCGCTAACCTGGATACACTTGGAAAGTACTAAAGACTATGTACGGCCATTTCCCTTCACCCAGTGACTCTGCGGGAATTCTGGGCACAGAACATCCACACAGAGCAAATCCAGCTCTTGTTGGCAGTTTCACAGGAATCCTGACAAGAAGTCCAGAGAGAAAAAAAAACAGAGGGCAGCTAAGAACATAGGAAACTCAATTAAGGGCAAAATTTAAGATAAGCATTAATTCAACTGTTAGAGATATGGTGCAAGAGTAGATTCACTGGCTACATATATACATTTTAAAAAAAAGAGAGCAGAGAAGCTGGAATCATAGCATAATGGAGGGTTCCTGGCTGGGGAGGAGTCAGAGGGGATTAGATAATGGTTGAAATCTGAAGTGAAAGAAGGAATACCCTAAGTTACAGATTGATCGGATGTGTGAGACTAAGCATGCAATTGCTTGTTTGTATCCCAATAGAGAAGTCAAACCTGGAAGATGCCACATCCAAGACTTCGGGATTTCAGGAGAGCTTCCTTCTGTGTTTCCTCATTAGGCTAACTGTGTTATTAGACTGGGGAATACTGCCAAATAATTATAAGATTACATTAAAACTAAATCCCCGTATCATGAATAGCACATGCTGGCAAGTAACAAGCTGAAATGAAGAATCAGCTTTAGCTGCTCACTGATATCACAAACACGCACCCACTAAGCAGCAAATTAATTCACTTCTTCAAAGTGAAGAATTGTAAGGTCCTCTAACAACTCCTCAGCTTAATCACTTAAGTTTTCCCCATCTAAATTTTCCCTACCTACAACTGAGCCATAAAATTGACTTTAAGTCTGCACAGCAAGAAGATAAATACCCCTTCCCACGCTATAGCACAAGTAATCTGAAAGAAGATCATCCAATATCTCCCATTTTTGTCCTGATTCCAAACTGAACAGGAATCAGAACTTCCAAAATGCTGCAGGAAAGCCTAACTTTGTGGTAAATGAGAACCCAAAGCGCTGACTGGCAGTTTAATCTGGCTGAAAAAATAAGTTCCCAACTCAACAGATAAAGCAGAAATCTTTAAAAAGCACTGAAGAATTACACTCGCTGAGACTTTGGTCAGGGCACAACACCTGGAATCAGCACAATTCACAGGAAGGCCTAAATATTACATGATCAGTTCCAAACTGAGGACTTCATCCTTCACTGCAGTGAAAGACTACGAGCATTTATGCACTGTATTGAAGTAGTTCATCAGTATTAACCAAAGAAGGACATAAAAGGGAAATAAAGAAGTGTGCGCAGAGTTAACAATGCTGCTTTCTAAGGCTTCAAGCTGTTCCTTGGAGATCTCTAGGTAATAATAGTGCTTCTCCCTGCCTAGCTTCTAGATAACAGTATCACACAGCCTAGTGATCAAAGAACATGGTAAAGTAATAACCTAATCACTAACAATTGGTGATGGTTGTAAAAACCTGTAGAAAGAACTTCCTGAGAAATGAAATGAAAGGGTAGAGTTTTAATATTTGGCAAACTGTTAGAGCTATTAATAAAGCAGTCAATACTCATCCAAGGCACCTAAAGAAAAAAATAGTTGATAAAAGACATACTTTGTTCAAGAGCATGTCAAGAGTATTATGGTGAAGCCTTTTTTTTCTTTTTGTCTCCAAAACAAGAGGCAGTGGACAAAGGAAACTGGGTGAGTAAAAAAAGGTTGTTTTTATAACTCCTTCCTCTAAGTCCACTAAATTCATCTGTGTGGAGGCATGCCTTGCCTCTCAATTGATTACTTCAATAATTTACTCATTTACCCTTGGTCTTCTAAATCACACTTAAGTTGGATGTCTGAGTCACCTAAGATAGATAGGGTAAGCACCCAAAGGCTAAATCAGTAGCTTCTAAGCTTTTTGGCTCTGTCAATGGATCACAATCAGCGTTCAGTTCTTGCAGACACGCTGTGCAGCCTTATCGGCAAGCCAGGAAATATCACCAAGCTTTACAATATGGTTCAAGAATTCCTGAAATAGGTTTTGATACAGCTTTCTGTATCTTACCTAATTCACATTTTTAGTTCTCCTCTCAGTATGAAACAGAAATTGATTTTGAAACTAGCTGCCAAGGTGAGAAGTTCTGGAGGGGCGTTTAAATGATACTAATATGAATTGGTGTTTTCTTAAAGGATACAGTGGATCCAGTTTACAAGGAATGGGTAACACAGATCTTTTAGGGAGAAGGGTAAAAGGCGGTACGATCTCTAGTTAGCAGAAGTTGACTAAAGCAAATAGAACAAGATTAAGTTAAAAAATGCAAATAAAAAAGTGTTAGAGGGAAGAAATAATCGAATTATTTTTGTAGGTAATTATGAAACATTAATTCTGACAGCACTTGAGGACTAAGTACTGAGCACTAAGTGCAAGTAAACGCTACTTCAGATGACGAGCAATACACTTTTTTCTCCTGTCATCTAAATACTCACACTCAAAAGGTACAGAATAACTTATCTAAAGTGTCAGAGAATTTCAAATTGGGGGCTCAAGGACCAAAATGATATTTTTAATTTTAAAAATGTTTTGGATTTTGTTATACATCAGGAAGGCGTACAAGCTACAGCAAATGTGGCTTTTACTCTGTTCCTATTCGATGGCAGAGAAAACAAAAAGAGGCAGCTAGAGTGCAATTCTGTTTTGAGTATGCTGTAGAAGAGTCATTTATTGAAACCATGAGAGATCTTCCCAGGTGGTTGCAAGTGGAGAGAGCATACCCAAGCAAAGCAACCAGATCCAGGAAACATCAAATAAGAGAGTGTAAAACATTCATCAACGACTTGCAGAGCAGCCCATACATCTGATAATGGAGGAGGAAAATGGAAATCATTAATTCCAAGTTTAGTACGTAGAGAAGTAGTAACATTAATAAACCATTGGCAAGAAAAGCCAAAAAAGCCTCAATCGCCCTTTGGCAACTTCCCTTTCCTATTAAACACAACAAAGTAATACAACTTCCTCTACATATGATTTTATGTAACAAATAATGGAATTAGACACTCCCACCACTTTGTGTACAGAAGAGAAGATAGCTCCACGTCATCACTAAGTGACTCCGTGTACACACAAACAGGGCCTGGTTCCTCTTTGCACAAGCAGCAAGTTGGTTTAGCAACAAAGACCTTGTCAGGGCAGCTAGTTTAAAAACAGTCTCCTATTTCTGCCGTAATACTCCAAAGATTATTTTTCACACAGAAAACTTCTCAGGAAAAAGATAAATATTTTAATATTGGAGCACTATCTGAACAATTCCAAGAAGTTGCAACATAGGTGCAATATGACTTTGCTTTCTGGCAGTTCCTTATATACTTCATGAGCTATAATCTGACTGAAAAGCCTGACCCACTGTTGAGATAAGAAAGATGATACCTTCCATGAAGAATGTTCTTTTATCAATAACAGGTAAAATAAAAAAAGAAAAGATTTCCACTTTCCAACCATTTAGTCTATCCGACTTCTTTCAGTTAAATACACACAAAGCTATATAAACACAAAATTACATTAAAATGTTTCCGACACTATTTTCCATGCAAAAAAAGAACATTTTGCCACATGTTATGCAAACTGGAGCCTTATCCCAAAGTCGTCACTCTTTGATGTGTTCCACATGTTAAAAGTCTGAAAGCAGCCAAGTATGAAATAGGGAGAACTCTTTAGTCCCTCACATTTTCTAACACGAGCATCACAGCTGCATGAAGAATGTTGCAAAGAAGACTGACCTTATCCAGAGAGCAGAATAAAAGCTTTCTCCAGCGTGAAACAGTAATTTTGCTTTTTAAACTGCAGATGAAAGCAGTCTGGACTGATCTGACAGCCCACCAACTAAAAGTGCTGCTAAGACCTCCCAGAAAGTGCAAGGAAAAGTGGCAGAAGGGGCTGTGGACAAGGCTAGCTTACCCGTTGCACCACAGAGAAGGGAAGGGTTTCACAGAGGGGGGTGGAGATGGAAGATATTTCTACAAACCATAGAATCACGGAACAGGTTGGGTTAGAAGGGACCTCAAAGATCACCTAGTTCCAACCTCCCTGCCATGATCAGGGTTGCCAGATGCTAAATCAGGCACTAGATAAGGTTGCCCAGGGCCCCATCCAACCTGGCCTTGACCAACATCAGATGAACACTGATTGGCTGGAGAAGCCCATTGTGCCAAAGAGAACAGTCACATGCAACACAAGGAAGATAATTAATGTTTTATTGGCAATACCCTCCCTTTGGAAACAATGAGTGTTGTTTTTTTTGTTTGTTTCTATTAAAATCAATTTATTTTCTTTTTCTGTAAATAAGCTAGATGCTTTCTGAGACGTATGAGTGTGCTAAAGAACATTCAAATTGTCACAGGTTTGTAGTCAAAGAAAATGGTGGTAAACAAAACTTGAATAATGTTTGAGAGGAGGTTAAAGTACTTCCTACAACACCTTGCCTTGACCCAAGACTTTCTTTACTTGGATCTGGTCCTATACCTGATCATAAAACCAGTCCTCAACCAGTAATAACCTGGAAGGTTGGTTATGGGCTGTTTATAAGGGACAATAAAACAATGTGAAATAAAGTAAGCTAAGAAAGGTGCCAGTTTGTGTCACCTTCTACACTGAAACTACAGTAGGATTTGAGAGAAGATTCAAGAGGGCCAGGTGTCAAGCACCAGAAACAGGGAAGCACTGAGGTAGCCTGAAGAGAACATTGTTTTGTTTCTTGATGAGGCCTCATGAGGTGCACTATGCGACTCACAAGAGATATTTCAAATCAGCGTGATACTTATCCATCATGGGAGGATAACAAAGCTGGAATCACTTCTGAAGGGAGGGAACAGCAAGTGAGAAGCTGCTTCAAATAAAAAGGACCATTAACAGGAAGACCCAGCTGGCTCTTAAACATCTTTTATTCATGTATCACAATGCAATTATTTAAAAACACCACTATCGTTATCACTGTTGCGCAGACACCAAAATGTGAATGGGGAGGATGAACGTGATCAGGAGGATACCACATGGTGAATAAAACCACCTGCTTGTCATCACCCTTCCCTCCCACTGAGCTGTGAAGCTGAGCTGGGAATGAGACCCAAGCCTCTTGCTCACCATCTAAGGCCTCTCGCCCATCCATTACTGTATGCTTTGTAGCACAGAACTCACTGAGTTGTGTGAGACAGATTATAACTTAACTATGTATCCTGGAAACGTATCTGGCAGCACTGTGATAATAAAAGAGAGGCCCTTTCTCTATATGGATGGAGTAACTTAGGTCCCTAGGATTTTCTAATGCTACCTCTCTAATAGCAGAATAACCTGAAATTGAGCCAAATTCCAGCACAGTATCCTAAACCACAAGATCAACCTCTCACCAACGTGCTTATAACCTATTTCAGCTGCTATGACATACTCCTAACATTTTGCAAATATGTTAATCAAATAAAAAAAAAATCAGTCTTTAAAAGCAATATTTTTATATGAATTTCATAAAAATACAAGGCATATAGTTGACATAGTTGTATAAGGCAAATAGTTAATGCAAGCATATTTAAAGGTTATAGAATTAGCCAGATTATGAGGCTATTTGTAGGTTTTCAACAGCAGTTCATACTTCATTTTCTGAGTTGCCATTTGGTATTTAATGAATATTCATAAATTCTGGTTCCTTTTAAAACTAAAAAGGGTTTTTCTTGAGTCCTGTTCCTTTCCTCCTTAAAACTTTAATTTAAAAAGGCTTGAGTCCTTTCAAGTACCTCCTATCAAATTCCTTCACTTGGACCAAGGTACCTCTTGGGTATTACTTTGACAGAATGAGGTTTGTTTAATGATCATAGCATTAAAACCTCATGCTCTGAAGACATGCATTAGCACACTGGGGAACAGGGTGTAAAAACAAGAGGTGAAGCAGGGTTTCTTTCCTTCCTTCCTTTCAACAAATCACACATCAATAAGCAGATCCTTAGACATCTTATTTATTACTTTGTCAATGAACCATTTTCCCAAAAATGGTTATTCCTTAGTTGTTCTAAGCCAAGTCATCCTCCTGTTAACTCTGAGACATTGCAAAAATCGTAATTTGTTTCAATGCTACAGGCTAATACTCCCAAAGAACAATTCAGCTCTCAAGAGCTCCTCAGTCATTTAGAACTGTTGCTGTCTGGCAAATTCAAAGCCATATGCAAACACCAAAAGCTCAGTCCATTTCTCAGTTTTGTTCCACAGATTATACTGGTATAAAGTAGGTATAAAGGGCTGTACAGTCAGAACAACTTTTTATACTCCCTCAAGCTGGTAGAAGTCATCATCTATTGAAGACTCTCGTGACAAGCTCATACCATTACAATTGTGTTCTTGGTTGCGCAGGCCACTGTCATTTTTGTTCCTTCCTTTTCATTGTCTTATTTTTTCTATCACAGGTAATTCCTACCAGGAGCCTTTAGATCTTGCTCAGAGTTGGTCTTTTAAATTGTTTTGGTTCTGGTTTTGGGTCAAATACAACATAAATGACCTATGACCTCTGCTTAATAAGTCATCCAGATGCTCCACTTACTGATCACAAGGATTTTGTGTTTACAAAACATATCCCAATTTCTTACTGGGTCTTTCTGTATTTTATCTTCCCTATCTCACTGCAAAATGCATTTAATTGGTTCTGAGGTGCTCCATAAGTACTTATCAAATCATAAGATCACTGGAGAATACAGGTTGGAAGGGATCTTGGGAGATTTCCATTCCAGCCTCCTGCTCTAAGCAGGTCAGCTATGAGATCAGATCACATTGCTCAAGGCATTTTCCAGCTGGGGCTTGAAATCCTCCCAGGATGGAGACAGCACAACCTTGTGAACAACCTGTTCCAATATCAAACTGTGCTCACGGGGTAAAAGTTTCTTAATACATTCAGCTTTAACCTCTCACTTCAAGTCTAGTGTCACCATGAAGAGTTTGGCCCCATCTTTCTGATAACATCTTTCTATGCACTTGGGGCTCCTGCTAGTCCCCCATCCTATCCCTGGCAAGTTGCCTTTTCTCGAGGGTGAACGAGCCCAGCTTGCTCAAGTCCCTGATCACTGCAAGTGATCCAGCCCTGAGCAGATGCAGGTGGTACTCACCCAAACTTGTTTTAGTTTGTTAATGTCTTAACAGCATTCAAAGTCCAAGTATTGGAATCTAAGAAGTACAACCACTGTCCTTTATCTGCTGTCCATGTGCTTATTAATAATATCCAGGATTCTGATGGCTCTTTTTTTTTTTTTAATCTGCCAAGGCACACTAATGGCTCATTTCACCTTCCTGTCTACCAGGCCCACAGGTCCTCTTCAAAGCTTCCCCAGCCAGTAAGCCCCATCCTATATGGGGTGCAAGGGGCTTTGCTCCCCCTAGAAAGCATCAGCCATTGTCCTTAATTTGTTGCAAATCTAATGAAGGAATGCTGATCCAAGTCATAATTGTACACTGTTAATGTAAGTTTACTTTCTTGCTAGGTATAACATTTTTTCTTATACATCAGCAGCTGCTTTTTGTGAGGAGTAGTATAAACTTATAAATTCTCTACAAAGGATATTTTGTTTTGCATTTTTGCCCCAACCCAATAAACTGTAATCAGTAGCTAACAGTCCAAGTACTCAAAATACTGTGCTTTTCAACACCATTGGTGAAGGTGACAATTTACAGATAAGTTTGTCCAAGGTTTTTTTCCTGGCTTACGACCAGGCCTTAGATTTTATCTTCAAATAAAGCATAAATATCCTTTTCTTGACATTTTGTTCAAGTTTCTTTTATCATATTTTTCCATATCAAAGAAGTCTGTAAAGTCAACTTAATTCCTGAGAAATTTTCAACAATCACATCACTTTTACGTAAGCATATCTGGAAACAGTTACACTATCTTGGCTTAATCTTCATAGTAGTTTTCAAGCTCCTTTCATGTTCTACTTTTTTTGAGCCCAAAATCTACTGTTCTGCCCCTTTGGTAGATTTCAAGTAATTTGAGCCAGCGCTGGAAGTATCCTCTTGTGTTTTCATTTCACTCATTATCACAATAATTTGTAAAATCTGTAAAAACATTATTCCACTCCTTCTGTTATCATGAACATCCTGAGTTGGAAGCGACCCACAAGGACCATGAAATCCTACTTTTTTTCTTTTTCTTTTTCTTTTTTTTTTTTTTACTGTAGACATACTTTCTAACACTCTTACTAATATTCTCTGTATACCTCTCTCAAGACCAATTTCGATTTTCCCTTTTCATTGAGGTCTATAAAGTTTGAATTTTCACCTATCTACAATGCTATCCATATATGTTTAGTTGAAATAAAAAACATTTTCTTCAACTTCATCTCATAAAGCCTTAATTTTAAAGAGACAACGTAATAGTAAAACAGTACTAGAGAAAAGAAAAAATAGCTTCATGTCAAAATTTTCTGATAGCTCTCCGGAGTCAATCAGCTCCGTACACTTGGGTGAAGATGCGACTACATTTTTAAGGACTGCATTCAAGATACTGAGAAACAGATGATGACTTAGAGGAAATAGGTGCAGTGATTATGTACAAAAATTAAACATTTACCAACTTGACACAAACCGTCTCCCACATATTAGCACACAAGTGTATTCATGCCTGTATAGCAATTGCAGATTAGCAATTCAATTTGCCCTGTTTGCAATTACTCATATATTATCAAAAAGGAAAGAATAACAAAAGGAATCAATGGAAAATCTGAAACACCACAAGTACATGTATACAAACAGTCACTGATTAAAACATGCAAAAGTCAACAATATATCACCATTACACTGTGGTTTGCATGCGGAACTGAAATCACCGCTTGGTATTAAATGGTTGAAAGCTACTTCCATGTTTTGAATACCACGACTTCAGAAAGCAAATTAGCATCCCACATGAAACTTTTCACAGACCGAATAATTCCTGTGAGTAAAAATGCTATTCAACTCCTAAATTACATTTGTATTTGTATTAGTCCAGCTACTCAGCTGAACCAGTGTCAGTTCAAAGTGGCCAGTTAACATACTACTACTGGAAACAGAAAAGAAGTTAAAAAGCCAACGAGATCAACAAAATCAATATCAACTTCTAAAGAAAATAGGAAAATAGAACACGATGATGCTTTTTAATATATGGTTCGCTGAGAAGACAGCAAGTGTTGAGGGTTTAGACGTCTTACAGGTATTTGGAGGAAAAACCATGACAGAATGAATACTTTTTAGACTAGTCAAGGAAAATTCATGCAGGTGAGAAGCTCCTTATCAAATAAAGGAAGAAATGCAAGAACACAAATGATGATGTGTACTCTGGCTACTACTGGGACAGAAATCAGCTTCACTGGCAGAAATAATATTTCCTTTATTAATTTTAAGGACCATAAAACACTAAAATAAAGAGATATAAAAATATTCTTCATTGTCCATTTCCTAGAACAAAGTTAGACAAATGTGTGTAAAAAAAAAACTTGCTGTGTTAATCTTGATTGAGCCCTAGGAAGGGGGTCAGTTGGGCTCACTTCCCAGCCCAAGGAATATAAATGTAATGTAAAAAAATATTCCTCAACTAAAAAAATAATTTTCATTTTTCTTCATGAGACATTTCTTAATGGTTGGGGTCTTGATTTGTAATGAGCAGGGCATGGCCCTTACCCTTATGCAGACTGACTTCTTTTCTTATTATATTAATCTTGAATAATCTGAAACTTGTATTTTAGAGGGAGAGGAAAATCACTCACCAATCAGTGGATAGTCCCCCTGCTCTAGACCTTGCAACTCTGGAGTCATACAATCAACAAAAAACCCTCAATGTACAGTCACAGTCTATCACCAACAAAGTAAAACAATTTGCGACATTTTAAGTAAGTAAAATATTTCTGATAGTGCATACTTTACCAGTTATGTCATGCTGTTTGAATGACTCACTGTAGATTTGATACTGATTAGGGCAATGTTTCTTCAGCCATTTGCAGACATCCTGCTGGGTCCATAATGCCACAGGTTTGGTCAGTTTCACAGTCCCGGACTAGAAATGCAGAAAGAAAAAGAGAAATGACGTTTAACGCATATGCTAACTTTTTTCAGAAATTTTACGCCAATATCCATAAACAGTATTAAAATAACAAATGCTAGATGGGAGATGCTGTTACTAGCAGTCACCAGCACATTCACAAGACTCAGCTATTTAAATGTATCATTGAAGGTATCTCACACGGTGAAAGGTTTTTTTAATAGTAGTGGGCACCGCATTTATGTTCCTTGTATCACAAAAATGTATTGTACTACGTCTTCCTTGAGAAACAGTTAAACTCTTTCTGGAAAGATTTTGACCATAAAGGATCAACTTCTTCCACATGCTTTGCAAAAATCACCAGAAAGGCAATGTTTCAAAAGGCTAATACTGGCTTTCAAAATGTGAAAGGTTTAATTTCAGTACTTTCTTTTCCCATTATTTTCTATGATAAACTGAGTAAATGTATCTTCATTGCAATAATCTTGTAATTTTATCCGTATTCATTATACTCCCAGAGATTTAATTGTTGCTGAGAATCACTTCAAGGACCAGCCAAAATGTTAAAAGTCCTGGCCTCTCCCAACTCCAATGGGACTCCTTTTGTTTCTCTATTGCTCTTCATCTCAATTACAACCTGGCAGGGTATAATTTTTCTTGAGTTTTGTTATAGTTTTCTATTTTAAGTTAGTTTGGAACTATTGAGTGCAATTATTGGTACCAAATGTATTTGTTATCTACAAATGTTTCTGCGATAGACATATTGAAGAGACATTTTGCTCAAAACAATACTATATTTGGCATAAGAAGGATACACACTTTGCACCCTTTTGTTGTTGTTGTTGTTTTTTAAGCAAATACAGTGAGTTTACCAGTAGACTCATAACAACTTCATCTTGGTTTTGCTCTTTACCAGACCTGTGCAGTTTCCATTGTCATAAAAAGTGCAGATTACATACAGCAGAGTGATAACAGAACTGAAGAGTCCTAACAGAAAGAAGCCAGCTTGAAATTAAGGTCCTGGCTTAGAGAACAAACTCTTCCTTTATAAATTGTTTCACCAACAATAGTTGCAGTCCTGCAAAAAGTTGGAAGCCCAGACAATCCAGCACCACTGAACAAATGATCCCTGTAGAGGGCCAGGTTCAGGCACTTGCTTCCCACAGCAGAACCATCTTGGAGCCTACATCAGACCTCTCCCAGCTGCTCACACAAGGCTAGCCATAGTACTGGCAGCAGGATAGCTAACCAGTCTAGAAGAAAGTTATTAAATTTATGTGTTAGGAAAGTTAAAGAGGGCTGCAAAGATGGTGAAAGGTCTGGAGGGCAAGATGTATGAGGAGCAGCTGAAGAACCTGAGTTTGCTCAGCCCAGAGCAGAGGAGCTGAGGGGAGGCCTCATGGCGGCTGCAGCTCCTCACAGGGAGCGGAGGGGCAGCGCTGAGCTCTGCTCTCTGTGACAACGACAGGGCCCGAGGGAACGGCATGGAACTGTGACAGGGGAGGGGCAGCTGGGGTTAGGGAAAAGGTCGGCACCGGAGGGCGGTGGGCATGGAGCAGGCTGCCCAGGGGAGTGGGCACGGCCCCAAGCTGCCAGAGCTCAAGGAGTGTTTGGACAACCCTCTCAGACACACAACGTGCTCTGATTTTCGAGTGGTCCTGTGTGGAGCCAGGAGCTGGACTTCGTGATCTTTATGTGTCCTTTCCAACCCAGGATATTTTATGATTCTATTACTACAGTACTACAAACAAGTTAAAGACGTTACAGAAGAACTGCTCTCCTTTCTAACTGTTTCTGTGTTCCCCCAATCTCATTGCTCTCCCTACTATGTAAGCAGCCGTCCCCACCTCACCCACCTCCAGCACTCCAAAAGCAAAGGGCACTCAGACAGCTTGAGCTCTCACCGACACAAACATGACAAGTTAATCAGATCAACGTAGTTCACCAACAACTAAGACACAATATTGTTAGATGAGATTTCTCAGCTAAAATCAGTGGCTGTTTAAATCAGAAAACAGTGTGAACCAGTCACAACGTAAGAGTGAGACTCTGCACATGAAGGACAATTGTTGCAGCTTCGAAGACTTCAAATGCACAAGTGAGAGATATGTTTGTGCTCCAGTTTGGAAAGTAAGGCAGAAGACCAGAAGTATCCTCAGGTGTATTCTTCAGCTACTTAGAGATCTCGCAAAAAAACTCTTCAATGCAAGTGAGCTTAAGGGCTGCTTCTGTACAGGAAAAGGGACTACACTCCGTGCAGGTAGAGGTGCTGGTGTCCAGTCACACACTGAGCGCTTCAGCTGCCATTGCTCCAAGTGAGAATGATGCTTACAAGCATTTCTAGCTTTTCTGCTTCATTTTTCATCTAACTGTCCTAAGATCACTGTTACACAAAGTCAGCAAGGTCTCTGCTTAAAACAGTCATCTCCTTATACAAAAAAAAAGACTACCACTGTTCAATACTTTTCTGTAAAATCAGTTTTACAGTAGATTATCCAGACAAATAGACTAACAGTTTACACACAGAACACTCATAAATTAAGCCAAATGCATTATCACATGCATAATGTCACATTTCATTTAATTGAACAACTCAGCTTTTTTTTTTTTTTTTTTAAACACACAAAAACACTGAGTTGTAAAAGAACAGAACTAGAGGAGCTTAGAGCTTCTTATCAATGCAGGAAAAGCAAAACTAAAGAACTAATACATTTAAAGAGATTTTTTTTTCAACAGTCTGTGCAGGAGACTTAAAAATCTTATTCAAATGTCCATTATTCCCCACAATGAACATCTAACATTGGACTTTGCAAGTTGGTGGGAATACCAACGTACCCATTTACTTCATGATTTTGTCAAAGAACTGAGTCTACAGAATAAAATCATTTTCAAAGTATTTTTATTCCCTTGCTATGCACACAGGATACCTATCCCTCCAGCTCCTGGGGTCCTGTAGAAGGTTCTAGAGAAGTTTTTCCACCTAAATTTGAGGTGAAAGGGAATGTCACCTCAACCAAACTCCATTAAGACTTAGGGTAGATTCCGTGATGGCGGCCCAGGGTTATAAAGCATTTATGCAAATGTACTTTGTCAGGCAGCCCTTTTCAAAGTTGCTTTGAAATCTTCATTACTAGAAGCCTGAAGGGCAACAGCAGTTCTCAGCTAGTGCTTTGCATGTCCTATTAAGTCCATAATGACATCATGCAAAGATCTCAGCTGAGGACCAGGGAATATGAAGGTGAAGCTAAGATTCTGACATGAAACATCCCTCTGATTTCTCATGTCCAATTTTTCCCTCTCTTTTCATTGCCTGGCATTTCAGTGCCTTTCATACAAATAAACAGCAGAAAAATTATGGTTGAATACAATACAATGCAGATCCCTTAGCTTAGCCATTTTTTTTTTTTTTTTGCTTTAGACCAAAGTACACTCATCAGAAACATGAATCCTATTTCAAACACAAGAGTAGACACCATCCACATTTAAAGGTATCACATTAAAGCAGAAAACCACTCCAAATAATTGATTTTCACCTTGTGCTGTCACCCTACACAAGGCAGAAGTCTAACTGACAAACTTGCATCTACAAAAAAAATAAAATTCCAGATGTGTTTGCAATGCACTGTAAGCAGGACAGTGCTCCCTTTACCACTAATCCTTCTGGGAAGCACATCAGCCTCATGCACATACAGCAACCTGCTACCGATGCTCACAGATGTTGAGAAGGGACAACCTCATTACAATGAGCAAGTGCCCTGTAACTGCTCCTTGTGCAGCTAAGGAGATCAAAGGCTCCTCTTTGAACTTCCCCAGCCTACTTGTTACTGTGGATTGAGTCAAAGAGGATGCTGAATTTCAATGAAGGGCCCCATATTATGGTACCTGTTAGCTGACTTTTGTTGCACACACACATATATATATAAACGAGTTTCCTCCACAAAGACATCAAAGAAAAATACAAGTAAAAATAGCCATATAATAGGAGCAGTCTCTCCAATTCCACAGAAATTTCCTAACAAGATCAAGACACGTGTATCTTTATATGAGCTGCTGCTTAAAGATAATTCTCGAGCACCTGAATTTTTGAAGATGAGAGGAAAATCTGTCAGTCCCTGAAAATTAAATTATTAATGTTTTCTCATATACATCATAAAAATACTGAAATATTTGCATGCAAATGTATATAGCTGGCCATAGACTTAAGCTATTTCTTCCTAGCTGAAAGCACACAAGAAGTGATAAAGTTTGGTTTGAGTATGAGGGTGCTGTTTTCAGTTCAGTAGCTATTCTCCTCCTATGAGGTTTAAATGCCATCTTGTTAAGTATCTGAAGAACAAGTTCATCAGCAGTTACACTACAAATTTAACATTTCCCTCTGTGCCTAAAGAAATGAAAGACAGTTCCAAATGGCGTAGCTATTATCTCATGCATCATATAGATCACTGCCCAGCAAACATATATGCTAATTCTTCACTGTCCAGCATTCAGAATTATGATTATTAAAACACAACTGGCTTAAGTTATAACCACTCAAAAAAAAGACATGCTTATATTGCCACAATCAAGCTTTATGTTTAATTCGATAATTAGTACAGACCTGCTTAGTTAGAGGAATGCAGGTATTTTAAAGCAACAGCTATGTTGTAGCGGCTTTCATTTTTGGAACATCATACCCAAAATATTTTCCAACCAGATGCTCTAGATGTAAGGTTATTAAAAAACACACTTTCCTCCCACAGAACTCATTTGTTAGTTTCTTTCCTGTTCTAAAGCTAGATCTTACACTAAAAAATTCCCCGTACACCAAGGAAAATGACCCTCATCATAAACATACCTACAAAATGGGTCCCCTGCCACTAACTAGATGCAAACTACCTAGACAGCTGGAAAACACATTATGTTTTTATTTTATTTCTATTCTATCAGATCAGTGAAATAATAAGCCCCAAAAATCCTTGGTCTAGCCTTCCCTTTCATTTTCCTAACAAACATATCCTAAAATTGCCCTTTGCAGGCAGTATTTTAATAGTCTTAATCCTGCAGAACACTATTCCAAAACCTGGGCCAAGAGCAAAAGCACCACAGTTCTCAGTATTCCTGTACATTTGAAGGAAAACCTTCAAGATTTTGTGTCAAACTCTTTCAAATTACCTAAACACAGTTTCTTGCTCTGCATTTCTCAAGTTATAAAAATGACTCTCTCAAGAGAAAAGAAATGAATCAGCATATTAAATACATGACAATTTTATGCTCTCTTTGCTCCACAATGCAGAGAATACAGTACCTAAGTCAAGAATAAATAGATAAATCAAGGTTGTAGCTAGTGCATTATTAGAGGGTGTATTTCAGCATTCAAAACAGCATCAGCAGCCAAGCCCTGCTCCTCCTGAGCAATGACATACAAGTTGCCTCTTCAGCCTTACAGGTGCAGTTTACCAAGGCCACCAAGTATCCAAGATCAATTTATTCACCAGAATTTGTCTTTATTTATGGTATTTTACTCTGTAACAGAAAGAAAGGCTATTTTTTTTTGGGTTGGTTTTTTTTTTTTTTTTTTTTTTGAGTGACAGAGGATTCAATCTCATTCTTAAAAACACTTCATATACAATGCTCCAAGTTATTTTAAATAACTTCTAAAGCCAATATTATTTTTGGTTTTGCATTTATGTGTCTACTGGGATTACAAAATCCAAGGCATCTGGAATCAGGGTCTTCACTCAAACAAGGCTGCAGGTCCACTGGAAGAATGCTGCCCGATACCGTTTGTAACACCCAATTTAAAACCATGCTGCTCGTGACATCTCAGCAAAGTCGATGCATGTTTATACATGTTTATCTGAAGTCAAACCTCACAAGTTATGCCTAAAAAAAGAAAATCAATTCCATAAAGCAGAGACTGGTAAAAGAGGCACCACTCCAAGCATTAAGGCAGATTCTGCTCCAACATACATCAACCAGTCGTTCTCTGATCTGTAGTACAGTTTAAATCAAAAAAGTCAAAGCAGCAGTGATCTTTTTAGAGCTGGGGACAGAGAGCAGTATGGGTGGCTGTCACCCCCAGAATAACAGTCAGCTGGGCAGAAAACATTAAAATGCATCAGAAAAAAACACCGATGGGTGGGAGCAGAGAGAATGGGAAAGGGATCGCATTACTCAGAAAGCTGAGACGAAAATGTTTGTGAAATCAAAACAAATATCTTCTGCAAGCAAACTATGAAATATTTTAAAATTGGAAAAATGAATTTTTATCTGTATTTGATAAAAATATATACACAGCAGTGAATTTAAGCTTCACAGCTATAAAAAGCTATATAAGTTACTGTCAAATCTTTCATGCTGTTGAGGCAGTAACACTAACAGCATCACATTCATAGTTTATGACACAAAGAAGCAGGAGCAGCAGTACCGAAGAAGACTTTCAAAATCATTATTTTTTTTAAATGTGCTTGGGTCGTATTTCTAAATCTAAGAAAATTAGAATTTTCTTCATATATTCCAAATTACTTTGCTAATATTAAACAGCCTACGTAAAATTCAGAACCAGTGGCTAACATAAAAGCTGTTTTCAGTTTTGGAAAGAATAGATGAAATGATAAAGGGTTATGAATGTAGTTTTATACATTATCTTAAAACACTGAAGAATTTCGGAAGAAAACATTTGCATTCAGAAATATATTTTCTCAGGTAGGCATACTTAGAGACTTTTCTAGCAAAGACCAAAGAAAATAACAACAGTGAGCGGACAACCCATAAAGCACTGAAACCTCTGCTTGTGCTAGGTTCCTGCCTGTGTTACTGAGAATTTTAATGCTAAGAAAAGAAAAAAAGGTCATGCCAAACAAACAAAATGAGCTTTTTTTTTTTTTTGCTTAGAAATAACAAATGGAAAATGGTGCATCTTTCATTTTATACTGATTTAAAAAATGAATATTTAAAATTAACTGGATCAGAAATTCAAAGAATTACATTGTAACTTCCTACTTGGGTCACTGTGGCAAAGTAAATAACTGCAATGATATTTTTTTTCTTTTTAAAACATATTTCTAGCCTAAAAGACACTCTAAAAGCTTACTTTGTATCAACTTCCATTTAACCTAGAATTAAACTGTTGCTAATGTCACCCAGGAAGTATTAAAGTAGACAGAGTACAGTAGCTGTTGCACAAGTCACACACCTAGGACTGATCAACACTCAATGGCCACTTGGAATGAGAAGTGGAGTGACATGGTAGTCCTACCCAGACTCCCAGATTTGCTTGAGATGACACTCAGAGAGTGCCAGGCACCAGCTGACTGCAAGTTTGTCTCTCACAATTGCAGCCCGGTACCAAATGTACTTGATCCACATAGCAAGACCCAATATACAGCTGGCTGACCAGCTGTGGCCACCTGAGCATGGCAAAGGGAGTCATTCCATGATGACAAGTGCACAGAGGCTGCACACATCCCAAGAACTCACATCTGTTAAGGCTGCCCGATGCTCAAAAGCTTGTCCCTGACAGCAGCACCTAGACCACACCTCACCCTATCACTCACATGCATGTCGTCCTTCATGCACTCCTTCCCCAGTATGGTCCAGACGCACTATGCTGTCTGACATCAGGGTACACGTTTGGGATCCCACAGAAGACAAGGCTGGTTACAAGTGCAGGCAAGAGTGAGTTACTTCCCATCACCAGTCTGTAGACAGATCAGAGCAGAGCCATAATGCTATCTGATTCATAAAGACCTCCAATATCATCAAATGAAAAGATCTCCAAGATCATTAAGACTAACCATCAACCTATCACACCATGCCCAGTAAACCATGACCCTCAGTGCCACATTTACATACTTCTTGAAAACCTCCAGGGATGGTGACTCCACCACCTCCCTGGGCAGACTGATTCCACAGTCACAATATATAGGGCTGTTTCATGTGTTTTATTTTTATGTTTTAAGGTGAAGTAACTCCACAGCCACCTGACCATGCCCGCAGCAGCATCATGAACTCCAGACAGGTACCTGAGGTTCCAAAACCACATCCCTAGCAACTCAGAGCTAGTCAAAGACACCTGAAGTTCGGGCAGATGCAAACTGAACTTGCAGAGATATCATTGCCCCTGAAGGGAGAGGGACAGACCTCTGCCATGGTGGGGACAGAGTGAGTGGGGACAGGGCCAAGGGCAAAGCCAGCCACTGGCTTCGTGTTCCCTCCAGCAGACTGCTGGGGATTGCTGTCCCTAACAAGAGCAGCACTTAAAGTCATCTTGGCACAAGGGGTAATGTATCCCCCAAGGTTCCAGACCAGTGCACCACCACCACCTGACCACAGAGACAGGTTTTATCAAGCTTTCAAGCAACACCCTGATCAATTCAATCCATTGCCGTTGGTACCTGTGCCACAAGCTTCTGTGCACTACAAACAGAAAAAAAGAAACAAATTAGGAAAAATAATGAGATTGGTCTGTAAAGTAAAAACAAGTTAGAGGGAACTAACTCCCTCTTAAAACTGTCACAAGCGTAACCATCAACAAGAAAGGATGAACTGTGCTGTTAAATAAAATATCACGGAATATTTATCCTGATGGGGATAAATACAGTATCAAAACAACAAGCAAGAATGAATAAAATGATACCTTTTCCATACGAGTAGTCTTTCAGTGAGATATCGCGCCCTGAAAGCAAGACTCACAACCAGCACACACTGGCATTGAGATAAATTGTAGTGACATTATCGGCAAACTGCAAAGAGCTGACATGTCAGGATGAGAAAGGTGACGACAGAGCACTCCTCAGCATCGGCAAGGAGCTTGCCCAGCACCGCTCTGATATCAGCATCCTGAGAACCACTTCTGGGACTGACAGGCCAACAATGCTTACAATAAAAATACAAACAGGACCAGGGGAACATTCAGTTTTAGGATTTGATGACCAAATCCAAATCAAGGAGTGTAACGCATTAAAATTCACTTAATCTAAAAACATTGGGCATTTTTAGCTTGCCAAGCCATCTCACTCAATGCGGAAGATCCCTTTCAGTCCAAAAATTAAATACTTGCTTTTGGGTATTTACAGACAAAAACACAGATACAGAGAGCTGTTGTGTCAGACGGGGAGATTTTTACTTCACAGAACACAACAGTTGTTTCATACTTCTTTGATGTGGCTTTGATTCTTCTCCTATCTGAGACTATTCAAACCACATAGTCCCTGTCACACTCCGGGCTTTAACCATCGCTATCTTGCATCACTGATTACAAGCTTCATAAAATAAACATAAACCCTTCTACTTTTCCATACAGAAGCCTACTCCAGATCGTGCACAGCGTTGGGACAATTTCTGTTCCCACAGCAGGTGTCCTACAAGCATGCCTTGAACCATTACAAAACATTCCTCTTCAAACTTCTCCAGTCTGCTTGCTACTGTTACTTGAGAGGGCTACATATGGGTTCCTGCCAACTCCAGATGTTCTATGATTTTATGAGTGAAACAAGTAACTTCAATGAAGATCCCAGTATTAATTACTTGATGTTGTTGTTAATGACCTTTATTACAAGCACACGCTCATTTTTGTGCCTAGTCTTCTGCTACAGTGAAATCAAACTCAAGACGCTCACCCTTGGCAAAGCACGCAACTTGCAGGCTACTCATCTTTTATCCTGTCTTTAGGACTGAACACTGCACTCATTGTGAAGGAGATTTACATCACGGGTCTTCACCACCAAATACTCTGCTCAGCCTGGCAGGAGGCACAAAGACCAATCCGCTGTGGTGAAAGCTGTAACTTCAAGCCCTCCAAGGCTGAAGTAGGAAAGGGAAGAGGAGTTACCAAGTAACTAAAGATAGCAATGAAATGTAGCCCCCCACCCCCTTTTCCAAGAGTTTGCTCCGAATGCAGAATTATTGCCAGCATAACTGCAATTCCACTTCTGAGGAAATTAACCACTTGTCAAAAAATATTTTCTCCAGGCCTCAATAAGAAAAAAACACTGCCCAAATCTACCTATAAAACTCATCATTACAAAGGTGTCTACATTCACACTTTTTTTCTTTTTGGAAACCAGTCCTGGCACCTCAGCAAGTTGCATCCCAGACAGCTGCATCCAAGATCAAACTAAAGTGAGACTGCATGTTAGCCATTCCATTAAAGTCAATACGAGGCATCTAAGTAGTTCCATTCATTTCCTTGGAATTTCTCTCAAACTTATATTAAGATAGCAGTACAGAAGAATTTAGCTGAAATACAGCCTGGAGGAGTAAGAAAATCCATCAGCCAAAGCACTGTTGTGCAAATTAAACATCTTGTTGCTCTTTAATTGCAAAACTATAAAGAAAACAGAAAAAAAAAAAACATGTAAAGATCTGAAAAGAGCAAAGTTTTGCCTTTACACTTATGAATTCAGTAAGTGTTAAAAGAAATTGGTCAGCTTTCATTTGTTCTGTAGATCACAGGAATGCTCACGCACAAGCATATACATTCAGGCGATGCCTTATCTGCAGTTCTTCAGTCTCTTATTTTCAGAAATAGCTCAGCTACCAATAGTCAGCAAGAGAAATTAAAAAACAGGCTGCCTTGAAATGAAAAGAGTTAGACAAGGCTGTGAGACTGTGACTCTTAAGCGTACCTGTTTCATATTCACATTGTCCATACTAACTTGGATATGAACTGAAATGTGGCAATTCAAAATTATGAAGCGTAACTTAATGGTAGCATTTTCTAAGGCTAATAAAATTAAAGTCTCTACTAAGGAATACTACTCTAATCCAAATTGGTCTATTTCATGAAAAAGAAGATGGTACAGAACAGTACTTTCTTTTTCCTGAGATTTCAGGTAAATCCAGTTAAAAAAAAAAAGCATAAATTTATCTGAAGTTTTGAAACATTCGGGATATTTCAGCTAAAAAGTTCTTCAAATACAGAGTGAGCCTAATCTCAGAAACATTTATCTAATAATGTCAGCGTGGAATTTGTGCTTTCTGGTGACATACTTCAATAAAAACACACCTATGGCAGAACATTAGTTTTGCCAAAGCAGTGTGCTTGGCACTTGGGGGATGTTTTCATCCAGTGATACTGGAAGATCTTTTTATTCTTGGGATTTGCTGGTGGAGTTACTCTAACAGCAAAGCTGTACAGCACAGACCACATCTAGATTCTTCCATCTTTAATCATAGTATTTTTCAGAGACAATACTTGACACATCATAACCTATCGTTTGGGGAGTAGCTGTGTAATTTTTTTTTTTAATATATATTACGTGCCATATGTCAGAGGTGAAAACTTTGATCTTAAAGATACCGAGAAGCATTTCTGGATGAGAAGAGCTAAAAGCTAATTGTTACTTCATCATTAACAGGTAGTGAGGTTAGTTGTGTCATTAACTCAGTGACAGCACATTTGTACAGGGAGAACATTTAACGTGCTGAGCGGATATTAATTCCTATTAAATAAAGACTAGTTGCTCTCTTACAAGGTTTACTCCTTCTGAGTGAATCACATTTTTGGCACCTTTACTTCCAGCAGATGTGCCAATTAAGGGGATTGTACTGTATAAAGTAGTACAACCTTACCATGCCAACTTTCAGTCTTTATGGGTAGGCTCATTCATATGCAGAAGGCAAGAGAAGCAGCCAAGGCATTTTACACCCCAACGGCAATCAAAGTTTTCTGAATATCTTTGCCAGTTGACTCTTAACTGCATTCTCTTGAGCCAAATGCATTTTGAGCAGAACAGCTTTATAGGACAGACACGTGCGTGAGCATAACTAAGCTCCCCAAGCTTCAGCTGACAGGTCAACCTCTTGCTTCCTAGTGATGCTGTTCCCACTCCCAGCAATGGAAGGAGGTAAGCGTTGATAGGAGGCAGATCAGCCCCGCCATCTGACTCATGCACTACAGTTGCAATGTCTGTGTTGAAGGTCACAACGGATTTCTCAACTTAAATAAATATCTAGCAGGCACATACACTACTTATTTTTCAAAGCATGCAGGGCACTTTTGACATCAATTTAATTTCTTGCTAATTACTTTTGAAAAAATAGCATTTGTTTCCTAATGAGGGAATTCCTATCTTCTCTTATCATCACTAAGAAGTCCTATACTCAGAAGAAAGAGCTTAAGCTTTAGAATGCCTTTTTATCTCCTTTATTAGGAAAGCAAATAGCATCCAAACAGATTCACAATGGCCAGCCCCTCTGGCTAGGAAGCTGCCCAAGTCAGCCAACAAGAACATGCAGAGCACAAGACCCACGCGCACAAAGGCCAACCCAGGCCAAAGGGAGCAGCTCCCCTCCCTTACAGGAAGCACTTCTTCCTGTCAGGCAAATGAATGCCCCAGCAAGAGAAAGGTCACAGGCTTGTCCTCATCCTAAAAGGAAACAGAGGAATGTGCCAGCATCACTGTCTCTGCTCAAGAGTCTAGGTAGTTGGAGCTATAAAGCCCACATGTGGGACTTGGCAGATCAGATTCAAGAAGAGACAAGAGGATAACAATGGAAAGGCAAAGGGCAATACAGCTACTGTGCTGAACTTATCTCCTAGATCAAGCCATGCGTGGGATGGGATTTTCCCAGGTACCCTTTGTAAATCTAGCCCCAAATGTGGCAGCAATGCCTTCCTGAGGCAGGCAGCTGTGAGATGTCCCTAGAAACGTGGAGCTGAGGTTTTCAAGATAAAGATGACTGGCTGCAAACATTACGTTTGCCTGACCTCAGGATAAGGAATTTAGGTCTTCAGTAGATGAGTGTGATGGACGGGCTGCAAGAAGGTAAATTCAGTATGGCGAGGAGTATTCAGACGCAAAAATGTGTTCAGTACATGCATTGTGTATCCTTCCTAGAAAGAGATATGTGAGGGGACATCTGAATCAACGTGCTGGACAAACTAGCCCTGAATAAGAACCAAAAATATTTTAATTACATTTCTGAAAATAACACAATTGACTTTTTGTTCTTGGGTCATTTGCTTGCAGTTTAAGTTTACACAAAAAATTCATGCTAATCATTCAGTTTTTGTTAGTAGGGAGAACAACATTGTTAGCAGTAAGCAGCAGGGAATTCAAGCTTCACTCCAGGGGTAAATTCACCTCACAAGTTAAAATGTACCCTTTGGTTATGTAGCTGCTGTTCTATACACAGAGCACTGTATAAAGACGTAAGTAACTTTCAACATCTCAAATTCCACTTCAGGTCTGCCATGCTGTTCTGCTGCCTGGATCGAGGCTTTCATCTCAACAGCAGTCTTCAGCAACTGATATCTTTGCACAATTAACACGTTTAATGTTTTTTTCCTCCAGAGCTGGCATATTTTCTGAATAATGAAAAATGCAGGCAGGTCCAATAGTACTTCAATCACAGTAATAAGGTAATCTTCATTTTCATGCAGCTTTTTATATTCATCCAACTACAGATGAATAAATGACTCCAGGTAAAACTCCCAATCATATTGATTCATGTAAGTCCTTTCTAAGAAGCATTACATTTAAAACCAAGCTAGTTCCTATCTATCCAGAAACAGCCGGTAAAATTGCAAAGTTGATATGCAAAAGAGAGTTTTAGAACCACACAGGACTTGTCAAAACATAAAATCATTTGAGTTGGAAGGGACTATTAAAGGTCATCTAATCTAAATCCCCTGCAATGAACAGGGACATCTGCAGCTAGGTCAAGGTGCTCAGAGCCCCATCCAGCATGACCTTGAATGTCTCCAGGGACAGAGACACCACCTCTCCAGGCAACCTGCTCCCGTGCCTCACCACCCTCACTGTAAAAGACTTTTTCCTTATATCCAACCTAAATCTCCCCTCTTAGTTTGAAACTATTTCCTCTTGTCTTATCACAACAGACCCTGCAAAAGAGTCTGTCCCCTTCCTTTCTGTTGCTCCCCTGTAGATACTGGAAGGCTGCTCTCAGGTCACCTCACAGCCTTCTCTTCTCCAGGCTGAACAGCCCCAGCTATTTCAGCCTGTCCTCAAAGGAGAGGTGTTCCATCCCTTGGATCATTTTTGTGGCCCTCCTCTGGACACAATCCAACAGGTCCACATCTGGACACAGCACTCCAGGTGAGGCCTCACCAGCGCAAAGCAGAGGGGCAGGATCACCTCCTTCGCCTTGCTGCCACACTTCTGTTCATGCAGCCCAGGGTACAGTTGGCTTTCTGGGCTGTGAGAGCACATTTCTGGCTCATGTCCAGCTTGCCAGTCACCAGTCCCCCCAGGTCCTTTTCAGCAGAGCTGTGCTCTGTTAGCCTTTCATCCCCCAGCTTGTACTGATACTGGGAGCTGCCACAACCCAGGTGCAGGACCTCACACTTGGCTGTGTTGAACCTCATGAGGTTCTCCTGAGCCCACTGCTCAGGCTTGTCTAAGTCACTTCGAAGGGCATCCGCTTTGCTGTTTTATTCTAGGCCACGTTATTGCAGCATGTCACAGGTCAGATGCAGAACTGCATTAGTCTACTACAATTTCTCCAATCCACAATTTTTGTTCAAGGTTTTTCTGCTGGAAGCTTCTTTATTTGTTGAAGACAATACACATTCTCAAGCAGAAGTAGTTTGAAAAAAAAAAAAAATCCAAAGATGGAGGATGCTTAAAAGTAATCTAGTAATTTTTTTTTCTTCCCTTTCCTCTTTTGGCAGTCCTGCCAAAGCTTCCAGGTTTTCTGATCTCCCAGACATCAGAATTCAGAGAAATTAACTGTTAAGGAATGTTACCAGACTTTTACACGAAAACACAGCCAAGCATAAGGAGCATGAGTAAATAGCTGATATAAAGAGCACCATCTACTGACAGACAGCATTTTGACAGACCAGACAGTTTTTCAAGGCACTGCATGAGGCTTCCAGATAATGTAGCTTTTAAAGAATTCAGCTTTCTCCCAGCGACATATAGTACTTTTCACATTTTCTGTCTCACTTGCCTTGTCTCTTCAGTGCCATTTAACCTGTTCACCTGCTTACCATTCACAAGACAGCCCACATGCTCCATGGAGCAGCAGCACAGTTCTAGCAGTCAGATCCCCTCCTCTTCCCGTTTGTCTCATTGCAGTTACTCACTGAAGTTTCCCCACTTTGAACTACTCTCCCCTAGTACTTAGCTGCCATAGGAAAATGCATAATGGACAATGATTAGTTAAAATAATCAAACTTATACACAAGCTGTATTTATAGAAAAGACAGTGCATCAAAAAAACATGCTGAAATTCAATCACATCTACCTTTTCTTAATGAAAAGGCATTCAGAAAATCCTTGGCAATCTAAAGCGCACTGCTAAGATTGAAAGCAATCAGCCTTGAATGAAAGATGAATTAATAGCAGTTCTAAAACCATTAGATACAGACTCTATTGTCAAGCTTTTGTTTAAAGCAAGGAAAAAAATAATGTAAAAATGTAGAGCACGTCTAGGTCAGAAAAGTCATTAGCAGTTGATGGATGCACTTACAGACATTAGAGAAAAAAGGAAAATAGGCAGAACATAATACCCACTTATGAGACGCTGTATGTAAAGGATAGAAAAAAAGGCCTCAAGATGTGTAGTAACTCCACTTGTTCAGAGCTGAAGGTTTTCTATTTTTAGATACGCATGTCAAGGACACACCGAACCCTAAAAGAGCATCATCACAGTATTAATTCCTAGACACTGATGAAATTAGAAAAATTCACTCTATGAAGTATATCTTTTGAGAACAGCCTCCACCAGTACTATCTATGAACTCAAGACGAGGATTTAGGGGGCAAAGGAGATGGAAGAATTGTTATGTTTCTTCAGAGGGTGTTCATGACTGCTGTGTGACTTACCTCTAGGCATGCCAGAGGTTATTTAATGTTTCTCTTATGAAAAATGGTCAGTGAGACAGCTTGCTACAACCCAAACTAGTGGCCATGCTCTCTCTCCCCAGAAACTCACTGCTGCTTCTGCTAGTACAGCTCTTGAGGTTGCAAGGGTTGAAAGACCACATCTGTCAGCTGCTATGAGATATAAAACGGTCATGGCTGTCTCCCAAAACCCATGCTGAGCCTTTGCTGTAAACTAAGTAGGACTGCTAGGAAGCCCTGAGCAGATTCTGATGGTTATTCAATCAGAATCAGGAATAGGTGGACTCTGGTAGCACTGCACAAGCTAGGATCAGCATCTCCTCTTTCAGGCTACAGTTTGCAAAGCAAGAGTGAGTACTACATCTCTCTTAATTGGTCACAGTTAACTCTGGTTCTAGTGAACTCTTTGTGGAGGTGCTTGGAGAAAAAAAGTAAGATTTTCAATATAAGAATTAAGGAGTAACTGCCCAAAATGCAAGTGGCTGCTTTGTTGTAATTTCTGAAATCACGCCATAGTCATGCATGTGGATCTGGTCTTGTTTTATAATCCTTAAGAAGGATTGACTCTAAAAGGAATACCTTTACAATACCAATTGAAATCAGACGGAGATGTCTTAGTACTCCCGCAGCCCAACAGACTCCACCTGTTATCTCCTGAACTCTTATAATACCCACTGTTTCTGTCTTTCTGCATTCTTCCATAGTTCCTCTCCAAACCTAAATTCCCTTTGAATTCATGTGCCTCCTCAGTCACCACACTTTACACAGGCTCATGTTCCCCAGCGAACTGCTCCTTCAGTAACACTAGACCTTCTCCAGAAGCAGTCCCATAGGTGGACGGATAAGAAGAAATGATACAGGCTGTAGCAGTAAACAGGAGCAGTTTGGCAGGGGAGGTGAAGACAAAACGTGGGCAAAAAGCGGCCATGTATCAATGAGTACGGAGCTCGCACATCAAAGATGACAGCTGGTATACTTAAGAGAATGAAAAAGCATCACAGATTAGCGCGAACAGAACAAGATATCATTCAAAAGCTGAAATAAGTAAAGAGCCTAAAAACAAAAGGTAATCTTTTCTCTTCTTAACTCATGAGATTCCTTGAAGGAACTGGATTCACGTCCTGTAATTTCTTAAAGAGAAATTACTTTTGAGGTTTGATCCTGCTTCTGACCACCAACAGCATTTGTCTTTTCCAAGAAGTGAAAGCTTCAGCTGCGTAGTAACATCGACACTTCCAAAATTCAAAGAAACATGCTGCTGCACTGCTCCCTCCTTCCCTCTCCTCCCACTGCAAACAGAACAGTTCAGGAGTCCATCATACCTGCATATAATTCTTAATTTTAGACTAGCCCTGCAAATTCCCTGAGCAGTTAATGCCAGCACAAAGGCACTCTAACAGAACTAGAAGCCCTGACCCAGATGAGCTGAAGTGGCAGACAGGCATGTAAAGCTATGCCCAGGTGGAAGCAGAGTCTGGGTTTCACATCATGGCATCACAGGCAATTAAATCCATGCTACTACTTACCAAGCAGCTGCTCCCAAAAAAAAAAAAAAAAAAAATCAGCAGGGGAAAGAGAAGACAAAGCACCAGTGGAGGTTTTCACCATCACCCACCATGGAAAACAGCTGGAGAATCTGTCCTATGAACAAGAAGAGGAACATGCAGACAACATACCACAACATTTATTATTCCACTGCAGCCCGGCCTTGTCAATATTTTCCACACTTCAGGCACACATGGCAAAGCTTTGGGAGAATCGATGTCACACATGTATGCAAACACAAGAAAACGCTGGTAGCAAATTTATTCCAAAGCTCAGCTTTTTACTGAAACCACAGTTCTAACTCATGCTAATTATCATCTTTCTACAGTTGGAAAAACTGAGACACAGATCAAGAACTTCACTTCTAGGGAATAACAGGATTCTAAAGTAAAAGATCAATTAGAAGAAAGGAAGTGGAAAAGAAGACACATACAGTCTAATCTTTTCCATTTAACCCAAAGGACAGAATTTTTTCCAGCTTATGCAGCATTTGCTTGCTGGAATACCACACTGATCATGAAATAGACTAGGTACCTGAGTATGGCTAAGTATCCATTGAGGTAAGAGCAATTTCTGAAACAGCCTCCTAACATAACATTTTGCCTCTATTAAACATTAGTAACCATTTTAATATCAAGCAGAAGGGCTGGCTGGTAAGGTTGAGGACAGAACTGACACGTGAATTTTGGCATCCTAGTCTCAGCATAATCCATAAAGCATAGGCAGTCTCAGCTGAGTTGTGCCCACTTCAGGTCAAACTTAAACCTCCTGTGTGCTCCTCCAAGTACGTTGACTAGATCTCCAGCAAACATAACAGGAGCTTAGGCACCTCGCTTACAGATAAGCACTTAATTTAAGTTGCCCTCATCATCAACAAGCTCTATTCCACCCACTGTATCTGAGGGAAGACTGACTCCATTCTGCCCCCAGCCATCCTTTTCCAGCCTCTTAATGAAATCACTTCCTTCATTCACTGAGTGAAAGCTTGAAAGGTTGATAACATAAGAAATGCCCTTCAGACATTATCAAGGCTATTACATCTACACACCCCTTTTGTGATTGTAACACATTTTACTTGCAGTGCTAAGCAATTATGTCATTTGAAATGGTAAAGAAAAGAAATTCTCACTTGTAGAGAGAAAAGTGGACTACAGCAACTGCTAATCAGTTTTGTCAGAAGCGTCCAGCGAACACATGTGGCAGATTAATGAAATTATTGTTACAGCTCAGATGAGATGCACTATTTGCAGAACCCACAGTGCCAGCAGTGAAGCATTAAACTGCTTTTCTATTTTAAATGCAAAATTGGTTCTATAATACACTTTGTAATCCTTCTAATCAGAATTCTATTATTTTCTTTAAAGGGCAATTCTATATTTTTTCTTCCCCATCAAAGCAGCTGTGTCATTAAAATACAGATTTATTTTTGAAGCAATCTCCATGAAACCCTGAAAGTAGCTTCAAAGTGAAAGCAGAGTGTTGGATGGCATTGTGGGGCAGCTTCAAAACAAGGTAAGCGGCAGAACAGGCAGTGTAAGTACATTATGCATCCGCACACGGCATGGAATTGCTTTTTCCTCTAAAAGCCGCTCCATCTTTTTATCTATATTTCTCTTTCGCTGAAGAGAAGCACTTTTAAACAATGAGTCTGTGTCTACACGTGTCTACAGTATTAAACATCTCACTTATTTCTAGAGTGCTACCACAGCTTTTTACCACTTATGTTTGCTAATACATACTGCATTGCTGCTCCTTTTTGCATTAGTGTAACAGGAAAGATCACAAATTTCACATTGATAGCTTTCACAGGACAATAGGAGTCTAAACAGTCTACATTTCCCTCCGTAAGCTCCCACCGCTGCCTCTCTCTTGTAGCCATCTGCTCTTGCCTAACTTACACATGCACACATTTCCCCCCTGGGGCAGGAGCCCCCATTTTGCTGTGGGTTTGTAGAGCCCCAGCACACTGCAGCATCATGGGCTGCGCCATTTCCCATGGCCAACACCTTGCCTTCCTTCAATACTTGCACGAGCACAGGGTGTGTATGTGAAAATGTTTTCACTGTTGATTTTTTTGATAGAAGTCCAACCAGAAGAGGGTTGAAAAACAGGAATTTCTCTTCCTAGTATTCGTGATGTAGATGTAGTCAAAAAGCTTACTTGTAAAGATGAATTTTGTAAAGGATCCTTTCAAATAGTTCAGAAGGTCAATAGTGGTCTTATCTTCTTTGAGTAAACTTCATCTGCTCTCCTTAGAGCCATCTAATGAGCTAACCATTAGTCTGAGCTAGTTATTTTGAATTCCTATAGGGAGAAAGAAGAAAAAGAAAAGCAGCAGGAGAACAATCCTGTCTTGAGAAGGGAAGGAAAAGAATGGTCCTTAGATATGTCCCTCTTTTCTTTACACAGTCCTGGGCAGAGCACAACAAATGAACTCAGGCAAGATTTCCTACTTATATGCAGCTAATGTCAGGGCATATGATATTTCAGAATCCCCAGGTACGCGGTCAGGGCACTGATGAACAGGAGAAGACAGATCTTTTATGCTGAATGCAGAAATCACGCCGCAAAAAACAAGGATCATCACTTAACAAGAATGGAAGATATGGCAGTGGGGAAAAACACTCTACACTGAAATACACTTGGACTCCAAATCAGGCCTTTATCCTCCTAAAACAAGCTGACTTACAGGACCCCAAAATGCCAGATGTGTTTCTTTGTTTTCCTGGCTAATTATGATTTAAATTCTGAACCAACTAGTTAAATTCTGCCATGCAGGTAAAGTTACTCCAGCATTTCATTCCCTCTAGTAAGGAATAAAACCAAAACAAAACAGCCTCAGCTGCCTGAAATACAGCTGAGTAACCCAGCACTTCCATTTCACTGCTTGGGACAGAAGTAGAACTCACTGCATCCCTTTGAGACATCAGACAGAGGTCAGAATCATAAATGATAAGCTGAAAAAGAAAGAGGTTTGTAGACATCAAAAATATCAGCATCTGAAAGATCATAGATACTTCTAATTATGCAAAACATGAGAGAAAAAGCCCACTGAAAATGAAGGGAGAAGCAAATACGATAATCATTGTATGTTACTGATAGCCACAGAACAAAACATTAGAAAGGCTTATTGCCCTGAAGTATAATTATTTCAATTGTCTACTATTATTTTAATACATATAAAACTACTTGACAAATACTCTTCACTCAGGTTCTGCTGCTATTTTTGCTATCCCTATAAGAGATCCTACACTGTATGTGTTTTATCACTATTTCAAAGAGAGGAGACTGAGGGGGAAAAAAAAGAAAGTTAAATTTTAAAATAATAAAAATCAAATGTAAAAACAACACTTGTACTATCTACTTAATATTGGGAAGTGGTTTTCAGTGTAGTACCTTTAGACCACTGGTGATCTGTTACCTACCTCTCAACAAAATACAACTAGAAAAGCAAACTTGCTGTTAGTAAAGCAACATTTCAGCATCCAGGGTCTGCACCTGCATTGGAATATAATTATGGGTTTGCAATTCAGGCACCCTTCCACCAAGCTGCACAATTTTAAAGCAAAACGCAAAGGAGTGGAATAGACCATGCAGGATCAGGCTGAACCTTCACTTTCCCAGGAGAAACATTTCTCATCTTCAGCCAGCCCAAGTCTGGGTTCTTGCTCATATATCTTACAGCCACCAGAAAGTTTCAGAAGAGTGGAGACAGTAATACAATATCTTTGTATTTCTGAAAAGAATCTGCTACCACCTTCATTACTCAGAAGCCTTTTAGCTTCTGCTGGGACACTTTCCCAGACATAGATCCAAAGCACTCCTGCAGCAGTGCTGAGCTCTCCAGAAGTCTGTGACAGAACAAGGGGGGAGTGGTTTCAAACTAAAAGAGGGAAGATTTCGATTAGATGTTAGGGGAAGATTCTTCACTCAGAGGGGAGAGGCACTGGCACAGGCTGCCAAAAGAAGCTGTGGATGCCCCATCCCTGGAGGTACTTAAGGTGAGTTTGGATGAGGCCCTGGGCAGCCTGATCTGGTGCGTGGCAACCCTGCCCATGGCAGGGGGATGGAACTGGATGGTCTTTAAGGTCTCTTTCAACCAAAGCCATTCTGTGAGGCTGAAAGAGCTACTTTTACTCACATTGATCCTGATCAGGGCCCAGCAGGCAGCAATAAATGCTCGTCCTCCTGCTAGTGAGCACAGTCAGCCCTTCAGTGCTGTACGGCGTCGCTAGGAAAAAACTACTTTTTAAGAAAGGAAAAGCAATCCAAAGAATTACAGAGCTACATATACTATAACAAAAAGTGTCCTCTACTGGTGGCTAAACAGCAGTCATCAACAGAAGACAAGGTAAGACACCTTTCTTCATTTACCAGCTTCCTTACAGAGTTTTCATGAACATTTCAAAGGACTGTTAATTCATCTCTAATTCAGACAAAAATCTGCCATTACTGACACAAACATCTAACTGCAGTGGCTGCCATTATAAAACCTTTATTTTTTGCTGTTGATGCTCCCACATGAGACAAATCAGATATAAGCACCTTACTTAAGAAACAAAACTCCCTGAATAAATTATAAATTTATTTATAAGTTATTATTTACTTATATTATAGACTATAAATAAATTCTAATAAGTGGTAGATCAGACTGGGGTCTCATGCTTGCAACAAACAGCACTTCATGGGTACAGCATTTGGGCAGCCTCAGTAGAGCTTTTTGTGCTGCAGATGATATTCTGACCCTGGTTTGGAAAGACTTCCTCTCTTAAAGTCTCTACTGAGAGAAGTATGGGACTTGAGAAGTGTAGTAAAACTTTCAGCATCATATATAGTTATGGCTGTATAAACACAATGAGGCAGGCCACTTGGGACTACAGTAGGGCTCTTGTAAAAATAAACAAAATAAAACCTAACTGACCACACAAAGGAATCAGAAGTAGTATCTTAGTAAAATAGAGAATCTTAGAAAACATGCACAATAGAGGTTAGATGTAGAAGGTTCTAGTTAAATACATTGTCTACAGATATAAAAAATATACTTTAAAGCATCAGTGAATCGTGGACATCATTTAGACACAAGCAATCGGAGACTTTTTTGGACTTGCTTACATTTGTTATACGTAACAAGCTGGGTCTTCAGCAGAGTCCAAGGAAAACTGAGATCATTATTCCACTTTCCTTTTTAAATTGCACCTCACTCTATGAAAATTAGATTCCATACTCATTAGGAGCTTCTAAATGAGGGCTCCTTTGCTGATGCTACACTTTCTGCTGTCTGCATTCCAAATTTAGGAACAAATACTTGTACTCCCCTGTTTGCAACACAGTAGCGACGTAAGAAGAACTTAAAATCCATCTGCAGCCCATGAGTTATTACTGTTCCCCAAGTCCATAGCTGAGGACAGAAAAAGAAGAACATGCTCCATTAGAAAGAAGATTCTCTTCAGTTTTTTGGACAGCAAAACCTTAGAATTGCCAGTGGTTAAAAGGGCTGGAATTGGTCCCAATGAAGATAAATTAGATAGCTGACAGCAGAGAAGATGTTCTATAAGGCATCCTAAATGGCATTCAGCGCACTGCGATGCTTTGTGCAATGTAAGTCTCCCTACTGTGGATACAGTGCATGTTTTAATATTACCTGAACACACAAGACTGCAAACCTTTCTTAAAAATAACTGCACAATGAGGAAATATAAAACAAATGGATCTGTCCAACTGTTTTATTTACCAAACTTTCCTCTATTCCCTTCATCTTTCCACTTACAGACTTGACTGCATGTATCAAGTGTCATAAAGACAGCTTACTTTCAATCCTAAAGCCACACAAGTTACAATCCCAACTATATATTCTCATTTTAGAGGATAAAACAATATGATTTTGAAATTTAAGGAGAATAAGCCAGAAAAGACATGCCATCTCAAGCAGTAACATACAAATCCAGATAAGAAACATCACTAAATTAATAGCAGACATGAAAAACCACAAAGTTACTAACAGGGCCGAAAAGAAGTAGCCCACTTGATTAGCCTGATGCTATCATGCTAAGCTTATTCCATCAAGCAAAATGTTTAGTTTAGGGTGGGGTTATTTCGTTGGTCGGTTGTTTTTTGGTAAATCTGAAGCATGCTCCACTCTTTCTACATAAAGCTACTGCAATCAGATGTAGGAAGCTAATGGCTGATTTTACTACACTGAGAGCAGTATGCTTCCCCTCTTCCCCTGGCTATCTCCAGCAGCGTCTTGGAAATGGTTTTCTATTCATCAGTCCAACAGGTACAGCTCACACAGTAGAGAAAGATTCCATTATATTAAATCACCGATATACCTCATCCTGATTTTCCACTAAAATGAGCCTTTTGTAAGCAAAGATGAGCTTAAACTGTCTGTGTTCCATGACAGCAACAAGCCTGTTCTCAACTGGAAGCCCCACTGCACCATTAAGCCTGCTCACATTCAAACTTTTAAGATCTCCTCCAAGTTCAACATACCTGAGTCTTCAATACAGGGTAGATTGGCATCTGGTGAGGTTGAAACAGGGCAGACTCAAGCTTGCCTTTATCTGCAAAAGGCTAGGTAAACGCATTTTAGCTGAGCTTTGTCTCAAAGGACATACAAAATGTGATGGTCTTTACACCATATGAACTATTTGAATCAACTTAGCACAAACACATTTGCCTAGGGCTCAAGAGAGATCAGCAGCACGCTTGATAACTGGCCACAAAACAGACTACAAAAAGCAGTGATTTTCATTGAAAGTTGAATAACCTGAGTTGGGAAGGACTCACAAGGATTGAGTCCAATGGGAGATTTTGTTCTCTTCTACCTCAAACTGGATCTAGTTCAATGACAAAGACAGAATTAAATGAGTCTAAGCTGTACTCATTTATAACTAGACATTTTAGATAAATATCATAGTGTAGAATTCATATCAAGCCTTTATTGTTAAGGGTAATGTTCAAAACATTCAGTGTTGTTTTATTCTAAAAAGTAAATACATCACAATTGTATACATATTTGTAAGACTTGCTGTACTGATGATAGTAGGGAATACTCTTATTTTTTTTGTTCAGTCACTGGATTAATTGTTACTGTACCTGACCTTAAAAAAGCCTTAAAAAAATAAAGAGAGAAATACATGAATATTTTATTTGCTCTACTAACTTCTAAAGTGTCAGATGCAGTAAAATAAAAAAAAAAAAGAGATTTTCCATTCTGCAGAAATCCTCCTCTCTCCCCCTCACAAGACCTGGTTTTAGACCTTGCAAGGTCAAAGAAAACAATAAGGCTTTTAAAGGATCTCTCCCCATTTTTTTTTCAAATACTCTTTTATATATTTTAAACTAATACAATGTATCTAATGTGACAAATGATTTTCCTATACCTGATGTGCCCAGAATGCTCACATTCACCTGCACTTCAAACAAGAAACAGCAGAATTGGAATACCTCCTTTTTGTAGCACATACTTCCTTATACTTATTTTCGTACCTTTGTATGTCTTCAATAGGATGATAAATGTTTTTTAAGCAGTTAGGACTTCAAAATGCATGGATTATTAAAGACTAATTAAAATATTTAAGGATCCAGTCCTACCTACCTTAGATATTTCTGGCTCGACTTGTTGCCTCTTGGGCGTCTCTTTTGATTCAGGTCCTCTTGGAGCACTGCTGTTCTTGGCAGAGGGGGATTCAGCTCCCTCACCTTCAAGTTGCAGATTAATACCTTCTGTGGGTACAGGGTGATCAATACCGTTTGGATTCAGATTGCAATGGATAGCTGGGAAAAATATGACAGAGAAAACATTGCTTAGGAAAGAAGAATCCAAATGTTGCGAACAGTTATCACAAAGTACTAGGAAATGCCATATGGGAACAGAGTTATGTCAAACAACAGCAAAAGAACTGTCTGTAGCTTGACATGGATCCAGGGTGAGATACTTGAGAAAGAAAATGAGAGGGAATGTAGCATCGTATAAGTCCATTTTATGTAGGCCTCTGTGTCACACTGCACCGTACTGGCACTGCTACAGGGTCCAAGACTCTCAACTTACAGCTTTTACTAGTGTAGGACAATATATAGCCTGTATTTATCTTTCAGCTGTACCTTTTTTTCTTTTCTTGGCAAGTAAGTTAAAGTTTTTCTATTACATTTTCTATTAACTACAACGCTCACGGTTCCAAACAATGTGGGTCAAGTAAGCTGCGCACAGCAAGTCAGAAAGTCATCTCTGCATAGAGTAATGACTTACCCAGCTGATTATCTCCCCTTCAGCGCTTTGCACTGCTGCAAATCACCACCTACACCATCCTAACAAGCACAAGGGATGCACTTTCTAGGAGCATATAATGAGGTGCGGACTAACGACATCAGGATAAGGAAAGCAGCCAGAGGAAATGAAGAAAAAAGAAAGCAAACGAGTACAAACCGTACCATAGAAATGCACTTTTAGAACTACGGTGGTAGCTTAATTGTTTTCTGCCTGAAATTTCACAGTTCCAGCACTCACATAGAGAGAAGCCTTAACAACTTCCTTGGCACACGCAGAGATTTTAAGATGTAAAGATCCTAAGGCAACTTCCCCTTCATGCAAGCAGCAGATTGCTGGATTTCTGTTCCTGCGCTACTCCTAGCGCAGCTGGTAATTAATAGCCCAAACTTCCCCTAGACACAGAAGAGCTTTGCTCACATACTGTTGTGCAATCTTCGATAGACCAAATAGAAACCCCAAAAAACAATGTAAAGCCAAAATAAAGGCTGCCCTTTCACTCTTGCTTGGCTTAGGTGCAAAGGGTGGAGAGCAGGGGAAGGAGCTTTGGCAGCTACGTGATCAGCCCCAAAAGCCTCTCATAGAAAACAGGCTCCAGCAGCCTCAGAACAGGTAAAGGGCCCTTCAACTACAGCACCCTTTGAATATCCATTACTCAAATTCCAAAGTCTTATAGGACAATACTAATTAATAGGAATTCTTTGGTGCAGAATTAAAGGAAACCCAAAGGGACAAAAATTTGCCTTTTCTCTTTCAGCTTTTCAAAGCAGCCACATATCTGTAAACAGTGAAAGATTTGTACAAGGACCACAACAAATACATCCCTAAGTTAAGGATCAAAATATCTCCTACCTCCAAGTCAAGGAAACATTATAAAGGGTAATTCATTAACAACAGTGAGTGATAGAAAGTGATGTTTTATTACAGATTGCAGCCATTATTTCTAAGAGAGAGAAAAAAATCTGTCACTGGTGAAGAGAAAACCAGTAAATTGCAACAAAAAACAGAAGAGAACTAAATTCCACTCTTACTGTGAGTGACTGTAAAGGAACCTAAAAGCATGGAAAGGAAGAGGGATATGCAGCAGCCTGCACATTTGTTCATACCTGCCATCTTTCCCTCTTATTCCAGCAGGCCAGGCATTTGCAGTTTCTTCACAGAGAGCTGTTACAGAGCCCAGTTTCCCAAGCCAACTCCAAAGTAGTCTTCCCTAACTGGAGGAGCTGGACCTCTTTCACTTGAAAGTCTTTTCTCCCTCATTCAATCCAATGCTGAAGGCAGAAGGCAAAGCCAAAGCAGGTCTCCTCATTCTGACCTTGCCTGTCATCGGTGAGGAGAGAGAACAGATGACTGTCCTCAAGTCACTCCTTCCTTCCTACGGCTTTTCCCCAGCCACACCACTGAGTCATACCAAAATATCAACACTCAGAACTCAACAACCTTAGTAGAGGCATCTCCTAACTTTGAGTCTTGTATTTCTAGATACGTGCCATACTCACCCCTTCCCAGATTTTGCTTTTGTCATGACTACAAGACTGCAGTGGAGCTGAACTTGAAGACAGCTGCTTGGTTTTTCCCTTGCAGAACCTCTTTCTGCATCAGAAAAATAATGCAAAATTCCCTTTATATTCTGCAGTGAGGCTAATGGGCTTCACTTGTTCTGGCCACACAGCCCTTATGGGGTGGTATCATGAACCTGCCCAGCCATTCTGATGAAGTCTTCAGCAATTTTAAGTTCCCAAGAGAGTTTTCAAGATTTCTTTGTGGTTTATAGTTACATTACTGTGTGTCTACAGATACCAATAAATTCCCTCTCTCCTAGACCACACTCACTTGTTATTTTCTTCTAGATATTTGCCTACCTGAAAGAAAAAAAGTAATTACAGTTCAGATCACAGAAAAGATGGACATGATCCACTAAGACAGGTTTTTCCACTGCCCAGCGTACATGGAAGCTGTTCTGTTAGCTGTTAGATTTCAGACCACATTTCTACAAAACTGAGAGGTATCCTAACCACCCTGTAGAAGTGCTCCCTTCTGATCAAGCCTGCTCACACAGAGGCTAGAAGCCAGAGGTGGAAGACACTTGGTGAGGAATTGCATCCATAAAATAACCAAACTGTCTTCTGCAAGGACCCTGCCTAGCTGAATAGGAGGACTCTCTCACACATCTTCGGAATGCTAACACACCTCTGCAGCACCCAGAAACACACAGTGTCCAGCTGCCAGCCCCCTGTCAGTGCTCACCATCGAGAAATCACAAAGCACAGTGAGCATTCACGCCAGCTGGAAGAACACTCCAGCAGCAAGCTTCCCATGAACTGCAACTCCCTTCCCAATGGGCCCTGAACAATACATATTGAGGAGGAAGGCGGGATGAACAAGGAAAGCCTTCTAGGCTACAGCACCAATTCACTGTACGTTACAGGGAACAAATGATCCAGATTGATGATAACATGGTATCATCACCTGGATGGTTTAAGAAATAAATGAATCAGGTGGCAAGATGCTGTTTGACTTTTAGCTTATCATTCCTTCAAGAGTAACAAATGTTAGTGCTGTTACAGCAATGCTTTATATTGTGCTCCTTCAGGATACAGGAGGAAAAAAAATTGGAAAGGCTGCTGGCAAATACGTACACCCCCATTACCTTTTTATTGAAAAGAGTTGATTGTTTAAAAGAAACATGGGCTGCCTCAGAAAATATTTTTTCCTAGTTACTGATATTAGGTTGGAAGAAAAGGACAACTTTATTTTATTTATTTATTTTCCAGAGGGAGAAGGAAAGAGCTTCCCTCTTTCTTTCTTTACTCTCATTGCAGCCTTGGCTGGCTGCGTCCCTTCAGGAAGGCACACTTGTTAAAAGCAGGGAAAGAGGTCAAGGCTTGGTCAGTAAAAACATGCCCTCCACTTAAACTAGCACCTGATATAATTTCACCCAGAGAAGACCAGCTCTAAATTTCACTACTGGCTATACAAATGTACAGGGGAGCTGACAGCTATGGGGCTTTAAGTTCTGTAAAGGGCTGATCTGAGGAGCTCTTACAGAAATCTCAATTCACCAACTTTATCACAACTGAATTTCTCCCATGTCTTAATTGTAAAGCTCATCTCTTCTGGGAATTAACAGCGTTCATCTGAAAAAAAGATTCTCTTTAACTACAGCCAAAGGAGTTTCTTGCTAAAATACTTTTCCAGACTCTTACTTCTTTTTCTCCTGGCCTTGGTTAATGCTAGGTCATCCCACCCACTGCATTCAGGTCACTTCCCCATACCACTGCCTTGACAATATCCTTACAGTCTCAGCACTTCTCTCCCACAGATCGAACCCACTACAGCACTCCCAGATAATAGAAGTCCACAGACACACCTACTTCCATATCATTATGAGCCTAATGCTATAAGTATCAGTAGTATCACCACACTTTGAAGCAGAACTTCTTCCAGTATTCTTCCACACATTATCTATATGCTTCAGAAATACAATTCATCATCCACTTTGGAATCCCTGAAGCCCTCCTTTCCCCTTATGCCTACCAGCTAGTCGTATGCTGAAAACCCCACCTAACAACTGATCGTAGTTGAGCCTGTCTTCAGGTTTCCCAACAATTGTTACTTCACATGGATTGAAAGCTTTCTGTGGTGGGAACTTATTACTGCTGAGGAGGGAGGCTGGGTGTTCTGCTCAGCACAGCAACAAGCACATGATGAATGGTGTTGGCATACAATGACATAGATCTAGAGATTACATTTAGAAAACCAGCCATTATTTAAAACAAAGGTACTTAAGTGCTCTTGTACGCCTAGCTCAATGGTAGAGCTGAATCTACAGGAAAATAGCCACTTTTCCAGAACTTTGAAGAAAAGACTGAAGGTCTAACTCTGCCAAGTTATCAGAGGCAGAAACTGTGAGATAACAGTAGTCTGGGCACCCAAAAATTGGAAAATGACCACATCTGCCAAAAAAAAAAAAAAACTGTGAAAGGAAAAGAATTAATCCAACACAGTGTATTTTCTCACATGCTAGAATGCAAAGCCAAGTCCTTTCTGTGCAGACAGAGCAGGAAAATTCATTGCCCTAAAGAAGCTGCTACATGAGCAGAGCTCTGCACCCACGCAGATCCCTTAGGGCATGCGTATGTAGCTCTAAGAAAGAGCTTGCAGGGCATGCGAATGCTCTGCCTCCCTAGCTGCCTTCCTCCCATACACGTCTGCCTCACAGATGGCAAGCAGCCAAGAAACAGCTTGTCTGAGCACGCCTGATGGTACACAAAAGTCACCAAGAGCCACAGCAAGCTATTGGCATCTGGGGGAAGGCCCTCACATTTACTAGAGGATACTCTGTAAACCTTGTCTTGAGGAAAGCCTGAAGGCTCTCTTCAAAGGACTGCCTTGATACACCCAACGTTCTGCAGGGCCAGATGGGAAGTCTCAGTCTCTCCCCATCTGTGGGCTTGAGGCTCATATGATCAAATCTACCATCAGCCACTACCTCTGCGTGCTCCACTGCCTCCTGTATCAAACGTGTCTGAACTACTTGTTTCAGTGGGAATACTGCTGGCTGCTTAAAATTTTAAGCAGATCAATTAAGACTACATTAAAGCAAATTTGGCAAGTGCTCGAGTTACACGCAATAACAATTGCTCTATACTGAAAAGTGATTGAGTAAAAATAGCATCTTCTTACTCATCTGCTGTGTTCTGTGTGCATCACAGTCATGTGCTAGCTTTTTCTCTTTGGAGACAAAAAGCAGGCACAGGAGACACATATCCAACCTCTACATCCTTACAAAATTTTCAAATGTCAAATACTTGCAAACATGCAAGCTCTCTTTTATGTATTCATGCCACAGGCTTGGCTGCACAATGGTAGGAGGTAAGTCCATACAAACCACCCACTACTCCCATCATAAAATGCCACTTCCCTAGGAAAGGACAGAAGTTAGTCCGTACAGACGGAACATGAACTCAGGTCAGACACAGCAAAGACCCTTTATAAAGGATCCAAATATCAAGAGTCACAAAGATTGAACAGGTCTTTCCAGAAGATAGCATTCAGTAAGACCTCTAGACAGCAGCTCTCACCTTTCCATTTTTGCTTGGGTCCTCATCAAGAGCAAAATCTCCAACCATGCAATGTTCTGCAGTCAGCTCTTTCATTTAGGCTGCTATATGCTTCCAGGTGCTGCACGTCAGTGCTGACTGGACAAACAGCATCCCTAGGGTTTTTCCTTGATATCAATCACAAACCACTATAACTGGGTTGGGTCAGATGCAGAGAGACATTCACATAGAGAACAGATTTTCAGACAGAGACTGATGCTCACATTGACCAAATAAGCCAGAAGGATGTGAGTGTCTTCCCAAATTTCTAGAAGCTAGGTCCATCTGCCTCACCAATCAGCTTCTAGTTTTGAGAAACTGTCTGACTTTTACCTATAGGAATTACCTCTCCATACAGCCAGCTGATGTAAACCAGCACAGTTCCACCAACCTATTACTTTGGACCAGATGAAGCTGTAGTCAAAGTCTCATACTAATCCAGCCCGTTGCTTATGTTGCCATCTAGAAAATACCATAGGCAGCCCACTGACAAACTGCCTTCAAGATCTTGTCTACTGTTGCTCCGATCCTCCTATCCAGTAGCCAGCACATGAGAAGTATCCACACAGAACCAAGAAGCCCAAGTCATTCAGGATCTTTTTTCTACTTCAGTACAGGTAATGTGAGTTTACCAGAAATTGAAAGCAGAAGTCCCAAAGGACTTTGTTAAAGTAACACAGGTGCATAGCTATCTGCTTCTGTTGGTCAGCAGCAAAAAATCAGCATTAAGCAACTACAAATAGGCTGTGCCAAAAACCAGAGCTGAGTTGTGGGGAGTTCTGCAAAGTGCTGTTACTGAGGAGCTGCACCAGGAGGTTTGGGTTCAAAGCTCAGACATGGACAGCCAGACAAAGTGTAAAGCAACTGCAACTGTGGAATTACCCCATGGTACCAAGCCAAGCACCACTACACACCATTCTTTCTCAAACTACGCTCCACACCTTCCTGCATTTTTGACAATTTTCGTACTGGAAACTACCTGTTCTCCTTATATACGGCAATATCCACTTTCAATTTCTTATTCCATTGGTTTTAGCAATGCTGCTAAACAAAGAGGTTTCTGTTCCACCTGCTCTTCGGGAGACAGCCTGCATACTGTCACTACGCTAGACAGGCCTTGAAGCCTCAGCGATGCAAGCTCTGCCTTTTGTAACAGCAACAGGATTGCGTGATGAAAAGCAGAGACAATGACTGGGCAGCCAAATTATTTCTGAAGCGTTTTCTCATTCTATTTTAATAAATGTACAATTGGTACAAGCAGCTCTTGAATTCACACTAGCAGCAGAGACTCATTGAAAAACGGACCAGTTCAGTGAATAAGACAGGTCTAGCCCAAATCCAGCACGGGTGTAAAGAGGAGAACATTGGTAAAGAAGGGGACTGGTGAGAATGAATTAGCTCAGAGCAAAATGGATCTTAGTGTAAAAAGTAAAAAAGAATGCAAGTAACACAGACTGCATGTTTACAAAAATGTATTTTGAACAATTGATTGCAAAACAAATTAACAACCAGTTTCATTCCTTGTTAATAAGAAAACTTGTGCCTTCTAAATATTTCTCCTTCAGAGATCAGCTAGTCACAGTCCACCACAAACTGAGCCTATGCAGCCTACCAAGCCCAGCTCAGATGCATATAAGTCAGTACTGCTGCAGAGGTGCACTGTTCCAGACACACATCTCTGCCTTTGCCCTGCCACACCTAATGAAAGTCGGTGCCTGCTGAACACATGGAACTTCAATGGTTGCTCTCAACCGCCTCTATGCTCCCCGAGGTTACCCCATCTTTCACTTAGTGAAAGAGCCTAGAAATGTCTTCTTTCCTTCCCCCAGTGAAATTCTTCACCTCCTACTGCTTACTGTACCACTGTATCCTACTCCTTCCAGTACCACAGCTGGTCCACGTAGCAACAAACCATTAGATGAAAGCAGGAAATTATTTTGCCAGAGGGAGATCCAGGAGAAAGCTTCTATTTACACACATTAAAATTCGTCTTTCTTTTCATTTCTGAAACAGCATTATGAAAAGTCTGTTTCTTCCTTTCACTACATTATTTGCAGAGAAACAAATCAATCCAACCAAAACCCCCTCCACCAAAAAGAAAAACACAACAACAAACCCATAGAAAAAGGGCAGAGGAAAGCAAATGCACAGGGGAATAGAGAGAAGTAGCGATATTAGTGTTTGACTGAAAAGTATTAAGCTAGCAAGGTTCCATGTTAGATAGAAATGGACAGGATGCCATTTCTACAGCTGCAGCTTAAAGCTAGGCCCCACTTCTATTTGCACCCCAGTCCCATTGGCCTGATGTAGCAGACAGTTCCTGTTATGGAGCAGTAACAGTTTTTATGTAGCTCCCGTTTCCCAATATACATCTTACACACTGCCATCTGTTCAGATTCTTACAGCTCAGTGTCCAGCTCCCCACCTCCTCCCTGTCCTTCTGGGCTGCCCTGAACCAATCCTCCTCTTGGTTACTCACCGCTCCTGAAGTGAGTTATTCTGAACGCACACAAGATGAGCTAGACTTTCTCACAGAAGTGTTCAGGATGGATCAGACAAAGTCTAGCTCTGTATGCTTAAGGGAATGCTGCAAGAGCAGTGTGTATGACTTAATTTTTCCTTGGCAGGTTAAGAATGGCCCAAGGTTGAAGGCTGCACCCAAGGCACTGTGTGTTAGACAGAAAAGTATTTTTTTTTTTAATTACTTCTTAAGAATAAAATCCAGCGCCTTCATTGTTCTGCCTTGTGAATTAGCTCCTTCTTCACCTTCTCCAAACTATTCATCAATGTCATGATCATCTCATTTTCAGGCTAAAGAATCAGACTTTTCCCTCAAAGAACATACCAGATCTCTAACCAGTTGAATGCCCTTTTCTGTACTATTTCCAGTATTTTTGGGGGTGTGGCAAGTGAAACTGCACAGAGCATTCAAAAAAGAAAAGCAATATGCAATGATTTTTTTAAAAAGAACGACAACAAAAAAAAAAAAAAAACATGCTTCTTGCTCTGTTTGGAGCTCTTTCTCATGTTTCTATTTGCTATTTTGATGAACAACAACCAGATGGCTACAGAAGACTTCAAGATTACTCAATTTTCTGGCCTTCTCTCCATCTTTGCCTTTGGCACCTTGCAGAATGACATTCTCTGCGTGCTTTGAGCAAATAATTGAACGATGAGTTGTTCAGCTGTTTATCTTCAAGACTAAGTACCTGTATCCAGTCAAAGGCAACAGCTTTCATGAAAAATAACTCATAACAGGATTGCTCAGACTAACCTCTGAGGATCTCTTTTTCACAGAAAGGGGAGTCCTTGCCTCAAAGACCATATCCTTTGAGCAAAAAGAGAGAACAGAAAGGTGGGACAAGGCGGCATCCCTAACCTAGAAACTCAATATGCAGTGTACTGAGCAGCAGCCCTCCAACACCTCTGCAAGCTAGCTTTATCACTTCAGAAGTCCAACTGACAAAACAGGAACTCAAAGCAATCTCCAGACAGTTACACCTGCACTCACTGGTAAGCCTTGGAAGATGTTTTGGACATAATCCTCTCTGGTGCTGTCAGCTGAAAAACCTGTACCAGTCTGCAATTCTGACACCACCCAGCTACAGTGCTCCTCACTGGTGCCCTCCTTCTATAACCCTTGTGACAAAGCAGTCTTGCAACATCCAAGAGAGGCTCTATACAGCTTGCCCTGGCCTCATACACTGAGGTAAGGGAGGAACAACATGATACAACCTCCTTTATTTACCTACCTTATTTGGCATCTCAGGGGAAAAAAACTCTCAAGAAAAATTCCATTTGATAAGTTCCATTTAAGCAATAAACATGGGATATTACAGTGCAGGCTTTGTCAGCGCTTTTCAATAACGTGCATCCATCTTCTGTCACTAGCCCTCCTGCTTTCTGTTCTAGAGAAAGTGAACTTTCAAAGCACCTTTCTTTCCCTTCACTCATCATCATCACTACCACCAAACAAGTTTTATCCTTGTGTTGGGATTCCACTGCATTGAAACAGCCATTCTATATCAGTGAACATTCTCCTGAAGCTACGGAGTCTTCAAGACATTTTAAAGGCTAAGAACAAATACTCATGGAATTGTATCTACATTAGTTTACCTGAAAGCACTTCTGAGTTTTCAGGTACACTCTTACACTACAATCAAATCCCATTCAAAGAAAATGCAGCCATGCACCAAGGTTAAACTATCTTGATTCCTGCCTAATATGGGTTCATTTCTGACAGCAGGAAGAGGAGACTACATAACCTGCAACCATATCCACTTACCACCCAGTCTAAATACATCCAAAGAGACCTCAGCATAATGCCATTTTCTGTTGCCACGGCTTAATATTAGGGTTTCTGATTGGCGCAATGGAATGCACCTCCTGAACTTCAGCTTGCAGTCTCTCCCTGTATGATGCCCAAGTAGAGTACATGCTCAAAATGAGAACTTGCAGTCCAAAATAGACTTCTGGCTTCAGAATGCTACAGTATTCCACTGGAAAAGGATTGTTAACTGTCTGTCTTTTTAAAGACAGATGCAATGAACTGTGGTGGAGTTGACTTTTCAAAGGTAGCAACTCAGACAAGAAAGATCTAAGCAACAGTTCAGTGCAGGGGAGCACTTTGCCACCAAGCTGTATCCATACTGGGGTGAGGGCATGAAGGGAATCTTCTGAAGTTGTTCTGATGCTGAGCTAGAAAGAAGGGTGTGGGTGTTACAGACCAAAAGGAGGGCTGCCAGGTGAAAGGGGGTGAGACAACTGCTACGTTCCAGTCTAGAATCTCATAATTGCTGATGCACTGTTACAATTAATGGTCAGTAAGTTACATAGAGAAACAGCACCAAGAGGAAAGGCTGCAGTTCAGGCGTCCAGCCTGTTCCTTGTATCCTGGCCCTACTAATCTCCGCTGCTACACCTCTGGTTCTATTGATCTCCTCTGCTGCAATCTGCAATCCAACTGGAGAGGTAGAGACACATATCAGCTCTGTCTCCAACTGCCAGCTCTTTACAAGCTACATTTGAGTCCCTCAAGCTAAGGAGTGGTTAGAAACTATTACAGAAAACAAGAGCATTGATGGAAGCAAACTATTTTTGAATGACAGGGTCTGTGATTTCTTTGCTCGGCAGGCTATTAAGTGTGCTGAAAACCCATCTCTTAGATCAGATTCCATGGAAACTTAGGTGTACACACATCTAATCTGAGCCTAGACTGGGTCTAGGAATAAGACAATGTTGAATAACTGCATACTTGTTGAGACTGCTGTACTTTGGAACACGCCCTAGAACAGCACCATAGGTTGCTACATTAAAACTTGCTTCAAAGCTGTCTTTCTGATTGTCCTTAACTTGCTTTAACATTTTCAGCAGAGTTGGCATTGCAAGTTATGAGCTCACCATATCTCTAGTCTATGAGGAAGCACACAGCAGCACTCATTATCTGTTGGAGCTGACTAAGTCCCAAAGGCTTTCCACCCAGGCATATCAAACTGCTAAAATTCAGGACTGCTTGGACAGAAGTTGGTTACAGGCTGCAGGTAACTTCAGTCCTGCAGCAGTTAACCTTGGCTCCACATCCCAGAACTCTCCCACCTCCTGTGAGTCTCCAGTCTCCTTCAGGATCACCAGGGGCAAGGCCAGAGTCTCTGTCATTTTACACCAGCAAGTCACCACTTCTTAGTGAAAAATGTTCTTTGGTAGGCAGATCCAGAGCCTCAACAGCATGTGAACAGCCATAGCACAGTAGAGAACTTTCAGGAGGAGACTAGCAGTGAACAAACATGTACTTTCCAAAGCCTATGCACTGAAGAAAAGGCATTAGACCAAACTTCACTAAACATTCACTAGGAAACAATTCTTTAATATAATTCGCACTTTTTTTTTTTCTTTTTTGCACTCAGGAACCTCAAAGATACCGCAGGTCAGAGCTGCAGGAGATGGGAAAGAACTCTGTGGGATTACCTACAGGCATACATTATCGGGTGGGTGCTGTCAGCCTCTTGCTTTCCTGTGCAATAAGCATTGTGGGGGGAAAATCACCATGTCTTTCTTCCCCTCTACCTCTGCTGCGCAAGAGCAAAAAAATAATATTTCTGAGAACACTGTCGCAGGGATCAAAAGCCTTTTTCTACTGGCTCTGACCTAGTTCTTTCACTCTTACTAGAGGGAAGAAAACACTTAAAGGAACATTGTCAAAACTGTTAGGTTTAAAAATAGGCTTACCTTGGCAGTGCTCCCATCTAGATGGGCTCATACTAAGGAGCACAGACTCCTTCCCCATGCAGACACTGATACATTCATCCACCCAAAACACAGGTGCACTGCAGCCCAAAGGACCACCCAGCCCACACACTCTCTTCTGGGACAAATGCAGCAACCCACATTCAAACTCCATTTTGGCTGAGTCCCCCTCAACCCCTGCTCAGGTATGTATTGTGTAACTGCCAAAGAACTCTAGAATCCTCCACACTCCTGTTTCATATTTGCAAATCTATCTCTGTCAACTAACCGGGTAAAAAAATTGGGGATGTTTTCTTCAAGTAAACTGCTGGACATTTGTTGCCAGAACCAAACTCCAGCAGTTCATTCTAAGACAGCACTGAAAACAGTCAAATTTGAGGAAGACTTGAACAGGTTGTTAACACAAAATCAGACTCTTTCAAAGATTCTTCAGAAGCTAGACACGATGAAGTGTTTTCATTTCAGCCACATAGCACATTTCTGAAAAGAAAGGGGAAAAACTGTCCCTGGGTTCGTGGCCACAGCTGAGGAATGGGCGTTTTCCCCAGAACAATAGCAGGGGCAGAGCCGGCCAGGCAGCGGATGCTGGCTCCAGCAGGAACTGCCATGCTCCAGGACCTGCGGTTCTCTTGTGCCCCAGGGACCTAACCCTCTCTGCCAGTTGTGTGCCAGTGTCAGATACGAGTCCATGCAAGAAGTGGGTTGGCCCAGCAGTGCAGAAGCCTTGTGGCTTGAAACGTCAGAAGATCCAGGAAGCCCAACCAGGAAGGCTATACAACCTTACTTAAGCCAGGTTTTCAGGGTTTTCCTTATTCCCAAGCTTCTAGAGCTGATGCACAGAAGGTTATGCCCTCAAGTTCCCAAGCAGCAAAGCAGGAAAACATCTTTCCCCCCAACAAAAATAAACAAATCAACTGGAAAAGGAAACAAAACAGTTTGTGTTTCCTGACTCTAATTTTGAGTTCAGTAAATTGGCATTTTTCTACAAAACTCTTTAAGTTTAAAGAATTCTACAGCAGCTTTACTTTTGATAGAGTATGATCCACACGCTGCAGTGACAGGAGCCATTAGAAACAAGTAACCTCAGCTTCCCTAAGTTCCACGTGTTACCTGCCAAGAGGCATGGTTCATGGAAAGAGCACAGCCCACACCCAAGAGCTCAACTATAGAGCATGCATTAAGATAAAAGCATGCTTTTATGCACCTTCAACAAAGAAGCATGGTGCCAAAAGAAACCTATGGATAAGAAAAGAACTTAGATTCACATGAACTACATTCACAGACAGCAGTTACAGCCACACGGCTACTTGTGCTGAAGAAGTAAGCAGTCATCTTGCTGTACTAGTGCGAGGGGGACAGAGTTGTACAGCAGACCAAAGGCAAAATAATTGAGGGACGAAAATCAAAATGAGGGAAAAGCAGCATGTACAGACAAGAAGGTGCATTCTGAGAGCCCACAGCAGGGATGCATCTTGGAGAGAGGAAATGAAAAGAAGGGGTTAAAGAAGAAACAAATCCCAAATCATGTCAAGATGAAGGAGAGCTCTGCTTCCCAAAGGTTTAGCAGAGCTTTTCTTCATTAATATTTACAAAGCTTTTAGAGCCTGAGATGGAAGGCACTGCAGATACAACAGGAATTATTTCAGACCTGAAAAAATCTAGCAAACAGACTGAGAAAGACTTCAAGTGAATAAAGGAGAGTGACATCAGAGAACACAGCAAAATAGGGGTTGCTACTGGCATGTGAACCATCTGGTGCATGGCGGTCCATTTCACTTACTTACCCTCTATCGGGCACGCATGCTCAGTTCACATAGTTAAGTTTTTGCCACAGAAAGAGAAGCACTTCTATTCCAGATCATTGCCTTCTCTCCATCATTATAGATCAATGTATCCAAAAGACGCTGTTCAGTAAAGCACGCTGAGCATAAAGAATCTGTATGTCTTAAAGAGAGGCTGAAAACTTAGGATGGACAACTTCAGATGTACACAGACATCTATTGAGATACAGTGGTTTTGTTCACCTTCACTGGAGCTTACTTAGCAACTTGATTTGCAAGGATGTTACTGCCTTCAGCAGGACCAAGTTTCAGCTTGACCCTCATTTCTGCTCTCACTTCAGTACTTAAAAGACAGCTTCAGCATCGCTGTCACAATGTGGTATGTGGCCTCAGATGGAATCACAGATCTCAGCCCCCCGGAGAAATGAGCTGAACGAAGGCTGCTTGAAATTCAGCGCACCCCCCCCCCCCAAAAGAATGACATACCCCACATTACACATAGGAGGAGCACAGGTGGCTGCTTTTCACACTCTGGACCTCTAGGACTGTCCTGTAGGCACGGAAGAAAGCAAGATGGGACCTGAAGCCAAGAATCCTCAATGCCTTGGGAAAACTGAAGGAAGTTCAGAAGCAGACAGCAGAAGGCGATTTGCCATTTCCCATCCGCATCCCTCCCTTAACATTCCAAAAGGAGCGGGACCATGCACGTAACACGGCGCAGAAGCCGGCACCCAGGGAGCGACCCCGGCGGGCAGCACCGCGGGGCTGGGCACCGCGCCAGGAGCCGGGCTCGGCCCTGGGCTTCGGCGGGGCCCGAGCGGGAGGGAAGCGGGGCACGCAGCCTCGGGGCTCCGGGCTCACGGCCTCAGGGCGCCGCGAGAGGCGGCGAGAGCCGGAGCTGCTGCGGTGAGAGGAGGCGGCGGAGCTCCGCCGGGAGCGGCGGGCCCGGAGGGGAAGTTGCCGGGCTGCAGGCGCCGGGCTGGGCCGGGCCGGGCCGGGCGGAGAGGCGAGGCGAGCGGCAGAGCGGGACCGGAGCCCCAGGGCCGCCCCTTCGCCCTGTACCCGGCCGGGCCGGGCCGGCCCCGCCGCAGGTGAGCGCCCGGGGGAGGAGACGGGGGAGGGACCCCGGGGGGACGGCGGGCGGGGGACGCGGAGCCCTTACCTTCCACCGCCATCCTCCCGGCCTCGCATAGTGCGCCGGCCGCCGACACGGCGCTGCCCCGGCCGCCCCCCCCGCCCGCGCGCGGGCTCGGCTCATCTGCAGCCGCCGCGATCAACCTGCGGCTCCCGCTGACAGCCGGGCGGGGCAGCTCCGCCCCGCGGCACGCCGGGAAATGTAGTCCCTGGCCTGTCCCCCCCACGGCACGGCACCCGTGCGGCCCAGGTATCTCTTCGGCCTCGGGCCTGTGAAGGAGCGCCGGGTACCTCCGTCCAGAGCCGGGGGGAGAGCGTGGGGCACGGCACCCAGGCCCGCGGTGCTGGTTTGGCCTGGCGGGCACCCAGCCTGAAGGTGTGAGTTGCTGCCCTGTGTCCCGCTGCTCATGCTAACACACCTTTATCTTGTCCCACTCCGGCAGGTTACACAAAATCTCAGAAGGTGAGGACGATTAGCAACACGGTAACTGAGCCTTGAACTGCTCACAGGTCTTGCTACCATCCTCGTGGTCTGCCCTGAGATGTTTGCTGTCTGAAAAACAGCACTGCATTTCTTCCCTGTTTTAGTTTTGTGATATCAAGAATGTTTTGAAGATATTTCTCTCTCAAAAGTACTTTTTTTTTTTTTGTATGAATGCATCAACAGGTGTTAATCTACGTGGAAAGACCCTGTGAGCTCATTCACACACAAAAGTCATTAATCATAGAATCATAGAATCATAGAATGGCCTGGGTTAAAAAGGACCTTAAAGATCACCGAGTCTCAACCCCCCTGCTAAGTGCAGGGTTGCCAACCACTAGACCAGGCTGCCCAGAGCCACGTCCAGTCTGGCCTTGAACGCCTCCAGGGACGGGGCGTCCACAACCTCCTTGGGCAACCTGTTCCAGTGCATCACCACCCTCTGTGTGAAAAAATTCCTTCTAATATCTAACCTAAATCTCCCCTGTCTCAGCTTAAAACCATTCCCCCTTGTCCTATCGCTATCTACCCTCACAAACAATCAATCCCCCTCCTGTTTATATGCTCCCTTCAAGTATTGGAAGGCCACAATGAGGTCTCCCCGGAGCCTTCTCTTCTCCAAACTAAACAAGCCCAGTTCCCTCAACCTTTCCTCATAGGAGAGGTGCTCCAGCCCTCTGATCATCTTGGTCGCCCTCCTCTAAACTCTTTCCAAGAGCTCCACGTCCTTCTTGTGCTGGGGGCCCCAGGCCTGGACGCAGTACTCCAGACGGGGCCTCACAAGAGCCGAGTAGAGGGGGACCACCACCTCCCTCTCCCTGCTGACCACTCCTCTTTTAATGCAGCCCAGAATCATAGTTGGCCTTCCAGGCTGCCCCGGCTGTTAATAAAACCAAGAGGACAATAGCTGAAGAACCGAGTGTACAGGGGCATATCTTATACAGATAGGGCATGACAACATTTTCACATGTTCTTTTTATTTGTTAGCAACTAATGAGCATTATTCAAGACAGGTTCGTTTTGGAAAACAGATTTCCATGAGTTCAAATTAGAGTGTGAGAACACGTGATGTGCAAATGAGCAAGGTCTTCGTAAAACCCAGGAGTTCTGGGATTCCTGAAATATCTGAAGTAATTAAAGTGAAGCTGAGTCTTCATTTTATGAAGGAAAACTAGAAACTATACAGCATAGCCTAAAAGCTCAAGTTTTTCCTGAACCCTTCTATGACCAACTTTGCCTTGAAGAACTGGCTTGTTCTTTGCTCTCATGTGCATTTGAACTATTAACCTTTGTGTTGTGTATGAGTCAAGATATATGCTGCCTGCAGCAGCAGCCTTGTCTTTCATGTATCTGCAAAGCTGTATGCGTAGTCACAATGCATTATCAGTGATAATTGAGAGGATATGCAGATTCCCAAGCACAACACAATCACACACCTAATCCCAGCTGATGCATGAAATGAGTTGTTGCTCCTGTACTTTCTGCCAGATAATAAGCTATTCTTGGGTTTCATAGTGTACAAATATGTTACACACAACCTTCAGCAATTTCTTCTTCACTGTATAAAGTTTTGTGATTTTGGCGACATTTTTTGTTAAGCTAATGTATTCTATTAACCATTAACTTTTCATTTAATTGTGGCAATCTTTGGAAGGAAGTTAGTGTAGTTATCTGGCTAACCAGGCATTTAACCTTGGCTTCAGCAAGGGCAAACCCTGTTTGACCAACCTAATGGCCTTTTATGGTGATGTCACTGCATCAGTGGACAAGGGAAGAGCCACAGACATCATCTATCTCAACTTCAGTGAGGCCTTTGACATGGTAACCCATGACATCCTTCTCTCCAAATTGGAAAGATATGGATTTGATGGGTGGACTGTTCAATGGATGAAGAACTGGCTGCAGGATCAAGTCCACAATGTGGTGGTCGATGGCTCTGTGTCTGGGTGAAGATTAGTGATGAGTGGTGTCCCCCAGGGGTCGGTGCTGGGACTGATACTGTTTAATATCTTCATCAATTTCATTGACAGTAGGGTTGAGTGCACCCTCAGCAAGTTTGCTGATGACACCAAGCTGTGGGGTGTGGTTGACACACCAGAGGGATGAGATTGCCATCCAGATGTATCTAGACAGGCTTGAGCAGTGCGCCCAGGTAAACCTCATAAGGTTCAACAAATCCACGTGCAAGGTTTTGCACCTGGGTCGAGGCAACCCCCATTAACAATACAAGCAGGAGCAGGAGAGAATCGAGCACGGCTCTGCTGAAAAAGACCTGGGGACACTGGTGGATGGGAAGCTGGACATGAGCAAGAAATGTGTCCTCACAGCCCAGAAAGCCAACCGTATCCTGGGCTGCATCAAAAGAAGCATGGCCAGCAGGGCGAGGGAGGTGATCCTGCCCCTCTACTCTGCTGAGGCCTCACCTAGGGTACTGTGACCAGATGTGGAGTCCTCAGGGCAGACACAGACCCGTTGGATCGTGTGCAGAATAGGGCCACAAAAATTATCCAAGGGATGGAACACCTCTCCCATGAGGACAGGCTGGGAGAGCTGGGGCTGTTCAGCCTGGAGTAGAAAAGGCTCTGAGATGACCTGATAGTGGCCTTTCAGTGTCTAAAGGAGAGCTACAGGAAAGAAGAGGACAGACTCTTTAGCAAGTTCTGTGGTGGTAGAAACAGGGGAAATGGCTTCAAGCTCAAAGAGGGTAGATTTAGGTTGGATATAAGGAAAAGTCTTTTACAGTGGGGGTGGTCTTTTACAGTGAGGTGGAAAAAGTCTTTTTCCAATGAGACACTGGAACAGGTTTCCCAGAGATGTGGTTGATGCACTGTCCCTGGAGACTCTGAATGCAAGGCTGGATCAGGCCCTGGGCAACCTGCTCTCACTGTGCATGTCTCTATTCGTTGCAGGGGAGTTGGACTAGATGACCATTACAGATCCCTTCCAATTATAAGGATTCTATGATTCTAATATTTATGTGAAGCATTGCTTTCTTGGTTAGAATGAGTTAGAAACCATGCTATGAATAAATCAAGGCTCAGAGTCCAGGTGGTGTGGATGGGGATAGCTGGAGTCTGCTTCCTTTAGAATGCTGACTTTCTGACTACATTTCAGCTGTGGGCCCTGAGGACATCCCCTGTGAGTACAATTTTACTAAGCCCTTTAAAAGCCTTGTAATTTTTAATTACAGCTTTGTGCCTGATGAAGAACAGCAAAATTATGGCTGTGACTAGACAGCAAATAGGGCATGACAGATGTTGAAAGGTATAGTTTTTGAAATTTAATGTTACATGATAGCTAGTGAAACCTAGTATTTAACAATATCTAAATGCATCAAAAACATCTACAATTCTGGTCAAGACTAGGCATATTGTAATTTGATGTATGTCACTCATTAGTGAAAAGAATCTGTAAATTGATTCAATTAATATATGGTGAAGTACAATCTGTTTTGAGCGTAGCCTTCAAAAACATCAGTGAAAGCTAGCTAACTTTCTAAAAACATCCTGCTAAATTATAGAGTAGAAAACGACCAGCTTTCTCAGCTCAGAAAGAGCTTTCTAATCACACTTCCTTGCTTCCCTTTTTACCTTGACTCACTCCAGATTTCTTCTAAACTTTCTCTTAAAAGTATAGCAAACTTCCTTAAAACAGACTCTTTTTGTCACAGCAAAAGTCCATTTCCTGTGTGCTTTTCTGTAGGTCTCCAGATGACATAAGCAAAAGCGCCATAGCCGTTCATGTTATTTTTAGGTAGGACTAAGACCAGCTAATGTTAAATGAAAGTGCATTCACCAACAGCACAACTCTATGAGAAGAAGAGGGCTAACAAAGTTCTTGAGCTTGTATATATCATTACACTGTCATCTGTCATCAATTTTCCTTTTTTTTCCCCCTTCATCTTGCAGAAAGTCAAGTACTTAAGACTTAAGCATCCCTTTGTGCTGTGAAGTAATTTATGCAAAACAGTTAAATTCTCAGTCAACGTCATCTAATGACCTTGGTAGTGAGGCAGTTCTGCTATATAGGTGTGACTCAGGTGTGTTTTACTATTTTGGGTGCCCAAACACATGCATTGAGCCATTTTTAGCAACAGTTGGACGAAGATCTGAAAATCAAGAACTTCAGGTCAGACACCAAGTACCTCCATCGCTGAGCAGCATCATGGCCACGACAGACTTCTAGAATCTTATTAATTTTCTGCAGGGTTTTGATTTTAAAAGAAAAAAGTGCTCTATAACTCAACTAAGCATGTGCTGAGAAGAGGGGAGAAACTGATTCCAGACTGAACTCTCATTGTCTGATCCTTGTGAAAAAGTTCTTGTACTTTTATGGATCCAATCCTACCATCACAGAATGAACCCAGTTATGCTATATGTTAACATGTAAACAATAATACTCAAAAACAGGTTTTGGCTGTCTGAAAATGACTTCAGAAGAACGATTAACTCTTTAATAGCTATAGTACCACAGCTATGACCAAAAATATTGTAAATGTGTTTTAAATGGATATACTGCTCTTTCAATAGTTGGTCATTAAGACACTGAAAAGCTGGTTTCAATAGTGTGGAAATGTAATTGTATAGCTAATATTCTTTGTTTCTACTCTTACTGAAATATATTTTGAGTATTATTTATATTGCATGCCCATATTCCCTTATTCTCAAAAATATTTTTTGTGACCATCTGTGACCCATAATGCTACAGAAAATGCTTTTGAGGTTCTGAAGGAGACTCAGAAAATATCCTATTATATCTTCAAAGTGTATTTTATCTTATTTTTGCAGTTTCTGGTGTTTTATTTGGTCTGTTAAGTGATCAATTTATTCTTTTAAATAAAAGACACAGAAGAGATTTTTTAAATAACAAATGTCTTCTCTTAGTTGCAAGGAAGAAATTGAATTAGACTGTTAAAATGCTCAGAAGATCCATTGAATCTATCATGTTTTATCTCATATGGGGAACGGAAATAGTATTCATCGATCCATCTCCTTAGGTTTTGGGCAGACAATACTCTATATATGTAAAGTATCTTACTGTTATATGCATAAGGTTACTTCCACAATCCAGTAACATTCATGTATAGAGAGGGGTACTGACAGTCACCATCATCAAATAATCTGATGTACTGTTTAATTCATTCATTGTTTGGTGGTAAACTAAAGCGAAGTTTTATGATGACTTGGAAACATGCCGCACTATTTTTGTCCTGAAGTAAGTCTGACAGTTTGTCCAGCACTGTTTGAAATCAGTGGTGAGGCTTTACACTTAGGCTGTGGCTACTGGAACTACAGCGTTTTGAGTCAAGTCTTTCACAGTGGTGCATGGTGGGTGGTTGGGAGAAATAAGACATACGCTGAAATACAAGTTCAGGCTGAGTATAATGAAAACATTTTTTCTTTGGGTGGACAGTCATGCACTTGAGCAGTTTGGTCAGAGAGTTTTTACATTTTCCATCCTTGGAAATGTCCAAGCCCCAGCTGGCCAAAGACCTAAGCTTTGATCTCATAGCTGACCCTACTTGGAGCAGGAGGTGGGGCTAGAGACTTCCAGAGGCCCTTTCCACTCTGAATTGTCCTGTGATCTTACCAATGTTGGAACCACCGTGATCTAGCGCTGCTGTGAAAAGCAGTGATTTGCCTTCCCACCCTCTGTTGCTAACTTTTGCCTGCAACAGCCTTCCTTTCTACTTGAAAACTAACCTGGCTCAAAGACTGATGAGTGTTACCCCTATCAGTTACCTTCTGTCATTCACTATATGGTTGCCCAAATCCTTGTGCTAGCAAGTGGAGTGTAGTTTCTTCTGGTGATTTGAAGAGACTGTGGGCTTTTAGAGGTGCACCACATTTTAAACCAATTTCATTTTACCAGGGGCAGGTAATCATCCTCTCATTTACGTTCTCTCAGGACTCTCCTCTCTGGCCATTCACAGCTTCCTAAGCTTTTTGGTTGAAAGGAGCTATGTCAACTTCTACAGCTTTTACAAAAGACTGTGGCCAACTCAGCTCATTTTGACTGAAGCAGATGAGAGTTTGACTGCATGTACAGGGGGTCAGTAGTGGTGCTAGTGATGAGGAATTGAGGAGAATAATGTTTTCAGATGAGGGAGCTACAACTGTATGTTTGTAAACTTATCTTCCTTTTCAATGAGGCACACACTGTAACTGTATTGTGGCTGGACTGAGAGTACAATCTCTACAAAGATCTATATAAATCACTTGTGCCTGTGTTTTCAAGAGAAGAGACAAAATGGCTAAAGACAAATAATGGTGGTAAAACAAACATCATGGGTAAAAATGACAAAGTGAGAAGAGGCTTTGTATGCATATATTGAAACCTTCTTCTATCTTCTGGGCTTTATGACTTTCTGCACTTCAGGGCTTGAGAGAAAATCACACATGGACCATGCTTCCTTTTTTTTGCTATGCATAAATAACAGCTGGTGCAAAGAAAGTTCAGAATGTGTCAGGAATAGGAGAAGATTCCTATACTAGGTGTTTAAGGACTGTAAGACTATATTGCATCCTTAGCTTTCTCCATCAGAGAAAAGGCAAAAAAATGCTCCTCAGACCAACACAGAGCTTGGCAGTTTCAGTACTGGAGAAGTGTGATCAGTGATTGAGACTTACAGTTACTTGAAAAAATGCCCAGGTCCCTTTTCTTCAGAGAAAAGTAAAACAAACTGCTCTCATGGCTCTCCACTGGGGAGTGTGAGTTACTGAGACATAACACATAAGAATTCCTCTAAGAAAATGAAAGAGCCAGACCTAATAGATAGTGTGTATATAGACAGAGCTAGGCATTTCTGAGGAACAGTCTCTCATAGCAGGTCCATGTGACCGATCGGCAGACTGAGTCAGTACAGTTGGATATCTTGTTTAAACAACACTGCTTTCTGCTATTATTTGCAGAACTGCAACCTGGTGTGGGCAGAACCAACCCAGTGCTCTCAGTAACCCATAGTCACAGAAGCATGGAGGCGGTGTGGCTGGAAGGCAGCTCTGGAGATCTCTGAGTCCAAAAGTCCCTGCTCAGAGCAGGGGCAGCTACAGCAGGCTGCTCAAGATCGTGTCCAATCAGGTTTGAATATCTCCATGGGTGGAGACACTACATCCTCTCTGGGCAACTTACTTGACTGTTCAATCACTCTTCAAGATTTCTTAAATGTACTTGGGATTTCCTGCGTTTCAGTTTGTGGCCGTTGGTGTGTATGTTTTCACAGCACTGCTGAGAAAGTCTGGCTGCATTTTCTTTCCTGCCCTCCGTCAGGCATTTATGCACACTGATGAGGTCCTCCCTGAGACTTCTCAGCACTAAGGAGTTCCAGGTCTCTCAGCTTTTCCTTGCACAAGAGATACTCCAGTCTCTTAATCATCTCTGTGGCCCTTCAGTGGACACACTCCATGATGTCCATATTCTCCATCCTGTCCAGGTTCCTCTGAATGACAGTGCAGCTACCTGCTGTACCAGCCATTCCTCTGTTTTGTATCACCTGCATGGTTGCTGAGTGTTATGGTTTTGTGATTTTTGTTGTTGATATTCCACATCATTACATCATGTAAGGTACGGGCAATTAAAAAGTTAATTCCCTGGTTACTGCAAACTGCCTTTTTTGGTATGGCCCTCCGAGGGGGAGGGGAGGAGGTGCACTCCCCAGGGGTCTTTGCGTTGGAGGGGGTGGTGAAGCTGCCTGGGAGACGCGGGGTCTGCTCCTTCCTGCCCAGCGGAGAAAGCACGTGGTCCTCCTGCAGTTCACTGTGTAAGATTTTCAGCCTGTAAACTCTCTGTTATAATTCTACTAGTCTCATTTTTGATATATTTAGTAAAATTAGTTGTTCCTCCTCAGATTGGTGCCGCTGTTTTTTGTGTTAGATCCGCCTACGAGTCCCCTGCCTTTCCCCTCTTCCCTTTGTTTCCCCAGGGTGCGGATCTGCGGCTTCCCTGACATTTTAGCCACCGGACCGCTCAGGGCCAGCCCCTACCCGCCGACAATTGTCCCATTTGTTTCCAATAGATCGTTAATGAAGATAACTGAACAGTAATGGTCCCAGTGTGGACTGCTGGGGTATACCACTAGAGACTGGCTTCTAAATAGACTTTCTGTCACCAATCGCAACCCTTTAAGCCCAGCATATCAGCCAGTTTACAGTCTAGGTTATCATCTTCTCATCTAGTCTGTACTTCATCAGCTTTTCTGTGGTGTTATGGACACAGTGTTGAAAGCCTTGCCAAATTCAAGATAAACAACATCCATTGCTCCCCTGTGTCCATTATGTTTGTTTTTTAATTGTAGAAATCTATCAGGTTAGTCAGGTAAGATTTCCCCTCTGTAAATTTGTTTTGACCATGGATTCCATCCTAGAGGCATTCCCATCCTAACTACAGTTGGAAATGCTTTCTGGTGTTAGTTGCTTCATCACCTTCAGAGGGACTGAGGTGACGGTGTCTGGCTTGTAGTCCTCCAAGACACTGATTTTGTGTGCACTGATGTTTTTGTTGTGGAGCCTCAGTGTGCTCAAATTAGGGTAGCACACACATACGCTCTTCCTAATAGGCAGCTAGAAACATTTGCTGTTATGCAAAATAGATTTTAAATTCATATTGGTGGCTTTTGGTGCAGGTGGAAATAATATCTGAGGAAACTTAAGGTAGCACTATCATAGCTTTTCTAGATCTCCTCAGAGAAAAATACATGAACCTGTGCAGTATGGGACATGTACAGGTGCACAGAGCCCATCTTGAGCATGATCTGTGCATGCACATTAGGGTATGCTGAGCATTGTGCAACCAGACTTGAGCCCAGAATATTTCTGGGCATGCATGGGAAATTCCCAATATACTGAAGACTTATCATGGGGAATCTGGAACACAGAGCTTGGAGCTGACCTTTAAAAAGAGTAACGTTTGTCACTTACCTCAGTGCCAGCAGAATGAAGCTATAAGTAATAACAAATATTGCATAGACTTCAGTGCAATAACATAATGTGTGTTCTACTGAAGGTGAGAGCTAAAATAAAAATGACCTATTTCTTTGAAAGTTTTTTACGTGCAGGATTTAGGTGGAAGCAGTTGTGTTATTGCAGATAATAATAACTTGATAATGATGAGAGCTGATAACATCTTAGCATGATGACCTTTACCTGGTCATGAATGGCTCAGTACAGTGTTGAAAAAATCAAGTAGTTGGTGGTGATTTGTGAGCGTTTATTAAGGCAAATCAGATAATTGTGTTTAACATCACAAATGGCTTGTGTTTTCCAAAGTGCTTTTATTTCAGAGCAATAAGGTGACTCAGAAACTCAGTGGTGCATTAGGACCATGAGTTGTATTGCCTCACACCTCACGCAGTGAAATTCCCAGTGCAGAGGAGGCAAAGGTCCAGTTTAGACGGATTTCAACAGTGTTACTATGCAAATATCAACTGTTATCAGCAATGCAAAGCATTACAGCCCTACTCTATTTCTTTTGTTACTTTTACTCATCAGTGTTACACTTTAAGATCATTCGTAGTGTTACTTCATTTTCCCTTTGTACTTTGCCTGCTTTTATTACCCGGAGAGACAAAGAAGTGCATAGTGATCCATTAGAACATGAAATTGTCCCAGGCATCCAGAAAAGAATGCCTGTTCCACATTCTTAAAAGCCTTTTACTGGTTTCTGAGCAAGCTGCTTTGTTTTGCTTTTTAGTAAAAAGAGAATTCCACTTGTATTCCAAGCACAAGAATTCAGAGCGCTGCTCCATATGGGCAAACATAACGTCTGCTATTTCTTGGCAGAAGAGGAGCAGCACAGGTCTGCTTCCTCTTGGCAGAGAGCAGGAAGGGTAGGATCCATCTTGCTGAACTTTATCAAGCTTTGTGAACTAGTAACACCACATTGCGTGGAAGTTGCCAAGCAGAGAAAAAGCAGCATTCACAGGAGATGCTTGTCATCTTCTGTGCTGACAACAGCTGTAGCTCAGGTGACCAACTAACTTAAACATGTAACATAGGAAGGGCTATGTTTATAAAGAGAAGTTCTACTATCACCACCTTCTTGCTTTATTTTCATTTGTCCTCCAATGGAACTACTCATAAACAGCAAGTGGGTACCTACATCTATGGAGATTCAGCCTTAAAATGGGGGCTATTTCCCCATTTTTTGCCACAAGTTTTGCCACTTCGTAGAACTCTGGAGAGATTAAGAGACAGTGAAAGCTATTACTATTTGCAACAGCATCACAGAACTATAGTATTTCTGCAAGAAACATCACTCCAGAAAGAGCATTACCCAGAGAATCTGAAATATCTCTCCACTGGAGTTATGACAAAGAACCAATACTTTCTCTCCCTGACATTTTCTGTAACATATGGTGATCTCCAGTGCAGGCTAACACCAGAGCTTACCACCAGTACAGACCACTAAGTAAGCTGAGGGTCTAGAGGCGCTGACAAGAGGCAAGGTAGTAAATTACAAATAAACAGTGGGATATAAGCATGTGCAGGTTTATCTATACAAATGCATGGCTCGAGCTACTTATGCAACGAGGATACATCAGGTGGAATGAGAAGTAATCAACAGCTCTGTTTAGCCATTCTGCTAATCTAATCACTCAGCACTGCTAATCAAATCACTCCAGAGTTGGAGTGGTGTTTCCCTGAGTGCCAGTGCTCACTAAAACCAAACTAAACACAATTGAAGTCATTTAGGTATATTACCTTCAAGTAATGATTGCTAACTGAGATGACCTCTAGGAGTGCTAGGTCCTCAGTTTCTACTTTCTCATTCTAGGAAAGAAAAGTGAATAGTTATTTTGCATTAGGCTGGGTTGGAAGTACAGGAAGGATCTGGCCTCAGATCAGGACAACAGCAATCTCTGTTTGCACTGGCTGAAATGACTGCAGGAGGGTCTTGCTGGCAGGACCAAAGGTAGGTTACAGACTGCTGTGAGCATGTTAATAACCCAAAAAATGGCTTGTGATACTTATCTGCTTACCTTAGCAGGAGAAAAAACGAGTGTGGGGAGCAGCACATAGCTACACATATAGCTCAGACACTACAGCTGCATGGGAGGAGATTGGGATATAAGCAGTGCTGGTTGCTGGAGGAGGAAGTGCACCATTCCTACCATCACCCAGCAGCAGATGCAACAAGTTCAGCTCACTGAGGTTATTCTGAGCTGAAGAAGCCTGCTGTCTCTCTGCCCCACAATTAAATAGAGGTGAACATGTTCTATCTGGGGACAGCGGTAGGAGGTTTCTTTAGTGTAGGATTGATACTTAGTCAGATGGAGGAATTTCAGTGAGAGAAGAATATGAATTTCTTCCATTTCCATCTGCAGGACTGTGAAACTTCCCACAGCCTCTTGATACTTTGCTTTCTTACCCAATATTTTAAGATAACCTCAAAACCCACTCTGTTGTAAAGATGTTCCTGCATTAATTCAGCTGTCTAACCAGAAGTATCAGTATCTGATGCCCTCTGAGATGCTCAGAGGTCTCCATTCTGGCTTATGCCTGCTGCACCAGAAGGCTGATGGTTTCCTAGAGGCCCTGTGTTTTACTTGCCAGCCCCATCCAGCACTAGATCAGATTGCCCATGGCCCCATCCAACCTGACCTTAAACACCTCCAGGGAGGATGTCCTACTGCATTTCAGGCATCACAAAAGGCCAATGTTTAAGTAATTGCTGAATGCAATAGTTGCTTAAACAACACACAGCCATCAACATTTGGGTGCCTCTATCTCTGAACCCAATTTCCTATAGGAACTGAGTTGAGCACAGCTACTGATGCTCAGTGACATCTCTGGCAGTCCTTATGGTGGATGTTCCCATCACAGGCTGGCTCCCTTCAGAGCAGCAGGGGTTCCCATGACTGTCCCCTTGAGCCCTGGGACAGAGGCTCTTCTCCGCAGTTGTGTACTTCCTGTTTGTTGTCTCAGCTGCATGGAAAGGCCTGCCAGGAATAATAGAGCCCAGAGAATGGCTCGGCCTGCTCCTCCTCAACCTGCTGTGGGACGTTCTGCCTTCTTGCCAGTCTGCATGCCACCCCTTGTGTGCCACTGGCTGGCTGCAGCTGTGCTCATCCCCAGTGCCAAGGCCTTGGGATGCATTCAGCATGGCCGTGCACTGCCAGAACCTGCTGGAGGCCCTGGTGACTGTGGGCTTGGCTTTGACTCACCCTCAGCCCTGATTAATGCACTAGGAGCACAGACAAGCCAGAAGTGAACTGAGGTCAGTTGTGGGACTGCTTGTTCAACCCACTCAGCTCGAGGATCCGTAGCTTGAGCTGGTGGTGTGACTGATGTGACTGCTGAATGCAGTAAGCAACCATACCCTGGGCCTTTCATAGCATCATTTCTCCAGAACAATAGGGAAATATATTCTTTCACTGTGTTTCTTGCATGCAAGAAAGTTGTGCATTCTTCTAAGATTCCTACTGCAGTTTATTTTTGAGAATATAAGTTGTAATGAGTTCATTATTTTTAATACACAGGAAGAAAACAAAGCACGATCATTCAGTTATGCTTTTATTTTTCAACTTCTCTTTTCTCTATGAGTTTAAACACAGCTGTTTTGCAAGCCTATAGGATCAGAAATCTCAGTTATGTGACAGAATTACAGATTCCAAATACAACTTTTTCACCCTTTTCCCAAACAGCAGTGAAAAGATTTTGCAATACACAATGGCCTTGTAAGCATTTTAATGCTTCTTTTTTCTCCCTACTGCTCCAAAAGATTTTTTCAGAGTTTTTTTTTCTAATTGAGTCTGGAAACCATCCACTTTTAATGAGAACTTACTGACACCTAATTGCCATCTGCTTCCTTCAGTTTCTCTCTTAAGACTGCTGCATTTTTCCTTTGTGCTCTGAACTGCTCCACTGCTGTTTGTGCTCAGAGTGAATTCTTAAATCTTCTTAGTGTATGTCTTTAGTCCTTTATTCTGTACTTAACCTCTGTCTAATGGGGAGCTAGCATTTAGAGCTAGATACATATTAGCTGCAGAACTTAGATGCAAGCTGCCTACCTACTACAGCACTGATGTCGCTTGCCAGTGTGATTTACAATTCTACGTTTTCTAATCTAATAACACTGTAACAAAAAGACATAGCAGTACATGGCAGTATTTTATGAGAAAAGTCATACAAATCTCACAGACAAGGAAATATGTGATATATTCCAGAGGATCAAGTTTAGCCTTTTGCCGAGAGCCTGCACAAGGACATGCCTTTAATTAAAGCCTCAAAACGAGCTCTCAGTACTGCTTTGTGGTGGCCTTCTGTCCAGTGGCGAATTCACCCCGCGTCAGAAGCAAGGAATCTGGCTGACTGAGAGCTGAATGGGCCTTTCAGAAGTGTTTGGCAAGCCACATCTTCACATACCTCTTACTGTTATGCCATTAAAGACTGTATAGAAAATCACCAGTGAAGATTTCCCCACTTTCCTTCTGTGAAAAGTTTGTTTCAAAATCCTACTAGCATTTGAAGTTTCTCCGGTTTGTCTGAAAGTAAGCTGCCAGAGATGTCCCTGTGTCACGCTTTTCTCCCATACAAAGTTGTTCTCAATTCTATGGTAGCAAATGGTGATCCTTGTTCTGATACTGATTCTCTCAGGTTTTCTTCTTGGCTGAAAACAGATGAAAGAAACATGAGCTATAGTAGCAGGCGCAACTTGTGACATAAGTGCAATTTCTGGCCATTTTCCTCCATCAGAAGGAGAGCAGAGCAGCAGATAAGTGGTGTGTGAGCTCATGGGCCTGTCCTTCAGCTCTGCCGTACCAAACCATGTCATTAGGCTGAGAGGGTAGCGTATTGATCACTGTTATCTTTAGAATTCTGTAGATTTATGTCAGTAAGATCTGAATTTATGCATGTAAGTTCAAACAATCTGGCTGCCTATTAGGCATCTTAACTTCTCTCATTTGAATACTTTCATTGTTCACAACCCTGTGGTAGCAAAATAATCCGTATGCTGTTTGCATCTATGGTTTAAAGGGTAGTTTTTCTATTCTTACAGACAAGACTGTTTCAACAGTGAAATACTTTCTCTTGGTTTTATTAAGTATTCTTGCCTCAGATGTAGTGGCCTTACTATTATGCCAAAAGGCTTACATAAGCATAGCTCTACCTTCATAGTCTGAGGCATCAGGAATCAAAGCTACAACAGCATGAGATGAAATGAGGCAGGTGTTGGGCAATTTATGATCCAGAATTTCACTGTTTAAGGGCAGGTTTCTGCAAGGTCTGCCCAGGGCAGGCTTGAGATTCTCTGAAGTGATGCTTATCTACAAATCAAACAGAGACAAGGGTAAAGTTTCTTTAACAACTCGCAAGCAGTAAGCGTATGGAACAAACACTGTCATTTTTCTAGCAGTGCTAAGCTTTTGATACCTGTGAGCTCTTTCTTTGTTATATCAAGGTTAAATTCCAGTCCTGCTGAAAAACTTCTGTTCCCAAGAAAAAGATGACTCAATATGAAGTGTCATCTGGCAAAGTTCAACTTCTGTCTTGCTGAGTTGATGCAATATAAGCGATATAAGACCTGTGCCTCTATTGTTTGTGCTTCTGTATTCTTTCTGAATAAAATAAAGTGATAAAATAAAAATAATAAAATAAATAAAATATCATCCAAGTAATACTGGATTTGGGACTAGTTATTGAGAAACATGGATGTTTCTGAGAAGCTCTCAAACAACTGTCCCCTAAGGCTGTGCAATCTGTTTGATTTAAAATCTTGTCTATGGACAAAGAGGAAACACCTTATATGTAAAGTAGAATACATCACTTTTATGACTGAAATCTTAACAGGTTAATCCAAGAATCATTATTGGTCCAGATGAGAGTATTACAGAGAAAAAGATGAAAGCGTAAAAATATTGAGTGTGTTAAATGGAAAAAAGTCTCAATGGTAACAATACCAAAGATATTAAATGGTTATTTAAACATTTTCCAGTCCCTACTCCTTCCCCTAACATTATGCTCGCTCTTCCACTGTTCCTCTGTGCCCTCAGATCCCTCCACTGCACAGCACCCACTTTCCCCACTCCCCAAGGCCTCTGCTGTCATACCAGCCCTGTATTTCTCTGTACTACATCATTATGTTAGTGATAACTACCTTGTTCTACACAGAATTGCTGCCCATTGCAACAGTCTGTATAAAACCATTGCTGCACCATGGAACAATGAGCAAAATTAAAACAAATCAGGCATAGCCACCTGGTCAGAAGTAAATTGCTGTTACAGCTAAACCAGCTGAATACAAAGCTCCAGGCAGGGCAAGGCACCATCAGGCAGAGCAGGTCTGACAAGCCTTTCTCCTGAGACCCTGCAAAATTTTTTAGAAAGCCTGAAGCCTCTTGCTAGCAATGTCAATACTGTATTACTGCACTATAGAGTTATAAAGCTCCATCCCTGGGCATTTTCAAGAGCCAGCAAGGCCCTGAACAGGCCAGTGTGAGTTCAGAGTTGGCCCTGATCTGAGCAGGAGGTCGGACAAGAAACCCCTGAGGTCTCTTCCAGCCCAAATGGATCTGTGAGTTGCTATTGATACAAAATCATACAGATATTTTAAAATAAACACTTTCAAAATTGAAATTTTATACCCTATAATAAATACTAGGAATACTCTGTTATCTCCAGGCAAGATAAATCAGTGCTACTCATCCAGTCTAGAATATATTTTTCACCATAGAATTCCACATTTACTCCTAGTTCTGCTAGCTCTATTCCTATGAGTCCTATGGACCTGAACCATATTGGTCACAAAGGCCTTGTCAGGTACTCTACGACTTTTTACCATTGTGGTTTATATTTTCCCATTTACAGGATTCAGTTTCTCCTATTGCACCACTGTAGCTGAGTTTTCAATTTTCTGTGATTTATTGTCTCTTGTTGTAGTTGCTAGTTGAAGTAAATTCTGTTATGCTGGATCCGATTAAGCTCAATTTTAACTCTACGAACACATTTCCTTTAGCAGATATTCATTTATCAGTGACTTTCATAATAAATGAGACTGGACTCTGCACACCATTAACATCTGATGGTACTGAAGCCCACACCCATAGTCAAACCATCATGCGAGAAATCACTGTCAAAAATTCTATCTTCAGGTACCAAACTGCACTTAAGTTGGTTAGTTCCTAAAGCACTGAAAGTAGACCAAGTTGGTCTATGGTTTATGGAGAATAAAAAATCTACATCCAAAGTTAATTATACAGACTGCTTGTCTCCATGATGACACAACCTGATGAATTCTCTACAGCAAGGTTTAGACATTCTTTTGTGAGCAGATCTCTGCATTTCACCAATCATGTTTCTGAACTCACCTGTGACCACCACTTGCCATAATGCAACAACACAGGGAATAGCAGGTGCTGTAACAGCAGAAATGCAGCATGATGTTTATCACGAGCGAAAGAGGCTGGAGCCTTTCTTGTATTTCAGCTGAGGGGATAAGCAGAATGGGTCTTTTCCTCTGATGAGAGATTAATGTTATCTATTGTTAGAATGTACTTTTCAAATGTTCAGGAATTCAAGGTTTTCGCCAACTTTGGAGAACTGTTGCAGGTGGATTTAAGATTTGCAGCAATGCTCTTTTTGCTAAATTGTTTTGCATCTTGAGAGAAGGTAAATCTAGGTTTTCAAGAGCTTGTTCTATATGTATAAATATGTCAACATAATATGGCTACAGTAATTGCGAGACAGAAAGCATTTGACACCAAGCTCATGAAGGGAGGGCAGCTGGGAGAAAACAGCTCTATCTTTCTGCCCAGGAGTGCCAGATTAGTGCCCTCCTCAGCAGAGCAACACTGCCAAATGCGGCTTGTCAGGAGACGCCGGATGAATATCTTCTATCACATAAAATAGGAACTTCTGAGTTAACTTCTTGTGGATTTTGGTTCTTGTGGCCAATGGCAGCTATTAGAAAGCTGCAGCAAATCATGAGGTAGGGCAGGCTTTGATCCTCTTGCAAGGGGAGATGCAGCCCTGGGCCCCCCGCTCTGGGTGACCCTGCTTGATGGACCCAGAGATCCCTGCCGATTTAAACCATTCTGTGGGTCTATGATTTCTGTGATGGAATGTCCTTTCACCTTGTTTCTCAGAGGAGGAAGGAGAAGTGGAAAAGGGGACACATTCCTATGCATTTCGCTGAACATTTATATGGGAGAGTGAAACAAATGCTTATTTGTATTGCTTAGTGAAGAGATAGTAAAGGTCCAGAAATGCACATTGGACTATGGAATTTGATAGCAGGTGTAGCAGGTGTGATTGACTGGACAAGATTGACTGAGGAACAGGAAATGTAAATCCACTGTGTGACCTCTGGCAATTCATTTTGATAATGTCTGTATTTATGTTACCACTGGATTGCCTCCAGTCCCTCGGTGAACTGCTATCCGGAAGCCGTAAAGCATCACTCTGCATCAATACATGGTATTTTTAGCATGTTTGGATACACTTCACTATTTCAGTTATGCATCAAAAATCTAAGCATGTTGGCCTTATCTAGAAATGACAGAACTGCCTTTTCTGTTTTGTTTTTTAAAGACAGCCATCTGTCTTTCTCAAGCCTGTTCAGGTTTCCCACAGGCAAAGTATTTTTAACTATTTCAATTATGGTTATATCAACTGTTCTGTAATCATTGCCCTGTAGCTTTTCCCTGCTGTTTCAACATCCCTTTTTCTAGTTTCTTTTCAGAGAAATCATGTTCTCATTCATGTCACCCAGAGGAAGAACACTCCAAATATGGCTGAGGAGCAAATCCAGGTGTTTGTAAAGCTGTTTTTCCAGGTTGTGCTTCTACCTACTGCTGTCCAAATATCCTGCCCAAGTAAAAGGCATAAACACATTTCTTCCTCAGTAGACTCCCTCCTTTGTTATAACTCAGTGAAAAGCATGTGTTTCGGATTCACAGTCCATGTGAATCTCATTAATTCACTCTGGTTTTCTGTGAACATTTAAATTAAGAAAATAAAGATAAGTGAGATGAGATGACCTGCTGTTGATGGCCCTGATTCCACATAATAAGATACTCTCAGTTAGGTAAGTAACCTGAGGATTTTATTTAGTGCTCATCATTTCTTAGGTCTAATCTTCTTTGTGTTCTACACAGTGTTTTCCATGATTGTTTAATAACTGCATTTAATACCATATAATTGTACTCTGAAGTCAAATGTGATGAAGTCTTCCATCTCTGCCTCTGCAAATACTATGTTTTCCTACCTACACCATATAAATCTGAACACAGAAAGTAATCTAACACAATCTAGCATCTAATTTCCATTCCTCTTTCACTCAAAGTAATGCACACAGTTATTCAAGATAACACGCTTTTCAGGAAGGCGAATATCTCTTTCTCTAACTCTGAATAAAAATTGCAGTGGGAATACTCTGTGGCAACATTTGTAATGAGAAGTGAATTTTTGGAGTAGAAATAATTTTAATTATGTTTGCTTTTCTCCAGAGATTCAGATTGTCCTGTCTTTGAAATAATCTAATATATTTTGCACCATAGGGCTCTGAATATATTTCAGTATATTATTAAGACCGTTATTTCTTTTAATACTGCAGTAACTATAAGCTGGGTTGGCCCATTGCCTGCAGAAGCTAATAGGATACAGAACCAGGCAAATATTGCAAAGTTGTTTTCACAGACTCCTGTAAAATCTCCCCCTTCAGGCTTATGGATTTACCTGGGTATAGGATTGACAGAGCATAGACCTCCTGGTGATAAAAGGAATGCAAGACTCGGAGAAGCTCCGTGCTCCTGAATTCTCCAGCTAAAAAATGCAAGGACTACTAAGGAACCAGTTCACCACCTTCCACTGTGGGTAGAAGAATTTACTATACAGCAAGCACTTGTAAGAACATTCAAAACCAGGCATTCATTTTCTGTCAGAAATGTTTATGAGTATAAAACATCTCAGGAGGGCAAAGATACTGAATTTTGTTCAGCTGGTTGATTCTGAAATATTGCCAAAACATATTAGCAGTTTCTAAGATGAGTAGGACTGGGACATCTGTCTCTTCAGTTGTCCACCTTGATAATAATTCTCTGAGCATTGTGACCAGTTTTGTTAACCTTTCTAGTATTGTTTCCCTTGTTAATCATACCATCAAGTATCTGCAAGGATATAGCCTACAGTAGTAATTAAAGCTGTGAAACAGCTTGGCATGCAACTAGCCTAACTGGTACCCATCTCATAGCACCTGTCTGGCATATGACTGTGGGGTTCACACTAAGAGCATTGATAATTAGAAGTCTGGGGACAAAAAACAACTAGAGTCAACTGAAAAATACAGAATGGAAAGTAGCTAGTGTCACAAGTGCTTCTATTATATCTTTTTCTGGTGCACAATAATAATTTCTGGCTATTCTTTATGTATCTTTATAGCATAAAAAAGGTTGAAGTCCATCCATCAAGAAAAATATTTTGTATTGAAACATAATTAGTATTCAAGGATACTAAAGCATGATAGGATGAGGCTTTTTTTTTCTCCATGTCCTAGTATTTTAGCTTCCTTCTTTCTCGCATCTGATTTTTCTGAGACCAGGACCTACTACAGCTTCAGTATGTATTCTTTAATGGCATCCCTACAGACCAGTGCTTCCACACGGAGTTATGTTTCTCCTAAAAAGAACCCATCCAGTCTTGTCATCATTCGTCTTTCTCATCCCCCAAAACACATGTGCCAAAGATATCAAAACGTTTATTTGTGCTGTATATAGGAGTGAATGGGGCTAGCGCTTTTTCTAAGGTAGAAGGTTCCTGTCCATATGGGGTTCTTACATGACGTCTATGATGCCTTTGGCACTTATCTGGGGAATCAAGAATGTGGATCCTCCCTAATTAGTTGCTTGGGCTTTGTGGGATCTGTTCTCAGCTTAGGACAAGTATTGAATGTCTTTCTTACACTGTCTTTTAGAAGCTCTAATTGTCAAATGGCTCTTGAACAATTATGTAAAAAGAAAAGGTATTTCAGGAACACAACTTGAGCAATTTCTGGGATGACAGCCAACCCACCCACCCATTCCCCTTGCTACTGACTGAACATCAGTACAATGACAGAAATGAGGGACAAAAAAAAAAAGAATTTTAAAGACCGACGGGGATTGCTCAGTTCTGTTTCCTCCAATTGGAGAAACTATGCAACAGCTTTTAATTTGTGAAGAATCATAGAATTGCAGAATATCTCAAGTTGGAAGGGACCCATAAGGATCATTGAGTCCAACCCCTGGGTCCACACAGGACCACTCGAAAATCAGACCGTATGTCTGAGAGCATTGTCCAGGTGCTCCTTCAACTCCAGCAGCTCGGGGCCGTGCCCACTGCCCTGGACAGCCTGTTCCATGCCCACTGCCCTCCGGTGCAGACCCTTTCCCTAACCCCAGCTGCCCCTCCCCTGTCACAGCTCCATGCCGTTCCCTCGGGCCCTGTCGCTGTCACAGAGAGCAGAGCTCAGCGCTGCCCCTCCGCTCCCTGTGAGGAGCTGCAGCCGCCGTGAGGCCTCCCATCAGCTCCTCTGCTCTGGGCTGAACAAACCCAGGGACCTCAGTCACTCTTCTTACATCTTCCCCTCTAGACCTTTCACCATCTTTGCAGCTCTCCTTAGGATGCTCTCCAATAGTTTTATGTCCTATGTATCCATTTTCAACTTGCTGACAACTGGAAACCCCCTAGTTTCAAATCTAAACCGGGCCATAATCTAAACCATATCCTAAGATAAGAACACATTCCAGAAACTTAAAACCAACTTCAAGTCTACATTATGTGAAAAATGAAAAATTCTATTATAATGGGCTATAGAAAAAATAGAATTCTATGTCTTCCTCAGTGTCTCTGGAAGAAAGACATTAAATAAAACTTTTAAGTTATGCTAGGAAGTTGTCTACTACCTTGAATTACAGATAAGACAGATGAAAGAGCAACGCCTCCATTTCCCCAGAACACCAATGTGATCCCAAATCTGGTAATCGTTCTACTGTGAGAATGGGAACAGGATATAAACATCAATCACTCATGAATATAATGACACCAGAACCACCAGTATCTTATGCTTACATTCTCTTAGGTTGGACAACCCCCAGAGTTTTGTAAAAATGTGAAATGTTCTCCTTTCTCACTGATTCCACCTCAGAAATTGAATTATATTTTTCAAGGATAGCAACAATTTCCTTTATTCTGGTAAGAATGGTTCTCAAATGTGGTATAAAGCTAAATATTATATATATATATAGCATCATTTATATCATGTACAAAAATACAATATGAATATGATACAAACAAACAGCAATTAATCATTTGTAGCTTCTTGGAGATCCCAAAATACCGACTACCAAAGACTAATATCACTGGTTTCATTTTCCACCCTGAGGCATTTTCCTTTGACAAACATCAGTTCCCTGAACTTACCAGGTTCCATCTTATAATAAGCTCAGACTCTGAATCTCATCACTTTTTTTTTTTTTTGGGGGGGGGGGGATATTCCTGTTTTTTTCTAAAAAAAAAATTTATAGGTTTTGATCTTAGTCCCGTATTAAAATTTCACCTAAATGGTTCTTTTCCTTTTTAAAAAATTGTACCTGAAAATAAGGAACTGTAGATCCTATCGGAACCTTCATAAACCACAATCTTTTCATTTTCTTCACATAATGGATATCCAATTTCCCAGAGCTTTCTGTGTTCTTATTCCAGTTTGGGTTCATTTTTTTCTTGAACATTGTAGAGCAGAACAAAATGTGATGTTACAAAGTATTTTAGTATCCTGTGCAAACTGTTGTTCTTGTGGTCACCCTCTACTTTCCTGATGTTGATTAAATTCTCAGCTTTATGTCAAATTTCATTAGTAATTAATTTGATTCTACCTCCTTAGCCACTTAATATATTAAGCAGCAACGGCCCTACTGCTGATCAATGAGGCAGCAACATCTACCATCCTAATAACACTTTTAAATATGATATAGGGCAAATTTTCCCTTAAACATCTCTTTATCCACTTCACACTAATTCCTAATACCTTCAATTTAAGTAAAAATTTCCTACAAAGTGCAGTAACAAATGCTCAACTATAATCTATCAAGGTTATATCTGCTTCATTACCTTTGTGCAAGAAATCACTGAATTTATAAAAAAATGTATTAGATTAGTCTAACATGATCTATGTTTGATAACCACGCTGCAGTTTAGTCTGCTTTCTACTACCTCCCTGCTTCTACTTGTGCGTTCCTTCAAAGTCTGTTATTCAGTTTTGCAGAAGCACAAAGTCAAGTTCAAAGACTTAGCGTTGCTCAGAACCATGGCTTCCTCTTCCTCTGAAGATAGGTCCTGCATTTGCAACCTTCTGGATAACATTTAAAGTTTCACTGGAACTATTCCTACTGGACTTGCTCAAGTCCCTCTGGATCACATCCACTCCTTCTATTGTATCAACTGCACTACTCAGCTGAGGGTCATCAGCAAATTTGGTGAGGGCACACTCAATCCCACTGTCCATGTCATTGATAAAGATATAGAAGAGCACTGGACCCAAGAAGAACCCCTGGGGGACACCACTTGTGACTGACCTCCATCTGGACAGACCCACTGGCTGCAACCCTCTGGCTGTGGCCCTCCAACCAATTCCTTATCCACTGAATAGTCCGCCCTTCAAATCCATGCATTTCCAATTTAGAGAAGAGGATATGGTGAGAGAATCCTATTACTCTAGCACAAATACAAATTGCAATTAAACACGAAGAAATCAACATGCCCATCGTTACTGTTATTTTTTCTGCAAAAACTTTTCACGCACTGAAACAAAGTCTAAATCACCGCTGCTTCCTACTGACTCATTAGCCATTTATATTTGAATTTCTATTCCACCCTCGTCAAGCCTTTTCTGCTAGTAGTTACCAATCAATTAATGTTGGGAAATTCAAGAATTACATAATATAAAATTTTCACTATTAGTTATTTCCCTTGATGTTTCATATGTCTAAATTGCTCGCAAACACTGAATTTTTATGAGGAGTCTCTTATATTATACTTGAAGTGGCTTCTTTACAACAGTTATTTTCCCTAAGACATTCTTATTTAACCATAGTATTGCACCTTTATTTCATTGCAGTTGAAATTTCACAACTTTTACAGAGTTTTCCTGCACACCTGTCTTAGCCAGTCGTATGTACATTGCCAGTCTCTAATTTAAAATATTTTGATAGTATTTAGTAGCACATATGACAAAAGGAAATCAAGCACTGATTGCTTACTAAGTCCTCATTTTCTCAGGCTTTAACATAAATGTTTCTTTCTGTCTGGTACAAAATGCCATAATCTAAGGTTTTTTTACTTTAGGATACAATGTATTTTCTTACAGAATTTCCTGAGATGTTTTATAAACTCAATTTATTATGTATTCTCACTTTAAAAAAATATATTATTTTGTTAAGGGTCTGTAACCTTTGGTGTAACAAATGGTTTCAAATGGAGTAGATATTTCATTTCATACTCATACAGCTCTAAGCAAATCTGAGCATCAGCTTTAACTGTGGCTTTTATGATACTCAGTACTGACCTGCCAATAACTGTCCTGAACTCTTCTCATTGTTTCCTGCATGTTGACGGCAAGTTCTTATGCAGTAGAAGCATTTAGCCTTGTTCTCATGTTGCATGAACTTGAGTAACGAAAGTCTCTAAGGAAAATTTTGATTTAAGCACTCAACAAAGTGAACTCCATTTTCAGAAGGGTGTCACACTCAGCAGCATAGAGGGTCTTCACCCATGAGCTGTACCTTCTCACATCTTTTCAGGTGTTCAATAATTTTCATAGTTGGCATAAGTTACATTTAGGAATGCATTTAATAAAGACCCCAAGACCAGGAATTCAATACTGAACTGTGCACTGCATCCACTCACCCAGCAGCAAATCACCTTACACTTTCTGGCATTTCAACCACCTACTAGGATTTTGTCCCTCAAGGGAAAAGGGAAGGACAATATTTATCTCTGGAAGCACAAGAATTGCACACAAGTTGGAACTGCTTATCTCTAGATGAGCTTTTTCCTTAAAATCACATCATCAAGAATGACTGGAATTACTGGAGATGACTTATGATATGGTCACTTGCAACTTTACTGTATTTTTACAACGGTATCAGTATCAACTCTTCATTCATCTAGAGCAATTTTTTCATATAAGTAGAGCTCAATAGGAAAAAAAATATTTATCTCCAAATGAAGATAGTGACTATAAAGAAAGAAAAAAGAAAGGAATAGCATAAATGTTTTCGGCCAAGAATCAATTTTCAACTCCAAATTCTTTAAGAAAACAAAATAAAATGAAAAAAAAAAACAAAACCACAGTCATCCAAGGAGCTGTATCCTAGATGTTCTCTTTCTGATGCTTCCCTGTGAACCAGGCTCCTTGGCTAGACTGTGTTTGCTCTCTGGCGCTGGTCTTCTTGCTGAGCCCTGTAGCACCTATAGGAGCGTGGGCAGGCAGTTCTCAGCCTAACCTGTTCTTGGTGCACCCAGCCTGCCTCCAGAAACAACTCCAAATACAGCTGAAGTGTTGAGTAATGAACCAAAACCTTTTTAGTCCTTATAGGTTAGGATGCAGGAATGTGTGTTTGTGGAGGTGTGGGGTGGGGTGAATTTTAGGTCATTCTGTTGTTAGTTTGTTCATTATTTTTCAGCTACATATTAGAAATACTTGAAATTATTTTGTCTACAAGTGCAGGAAGATTGAAATTACTTTATTAAACAGCATTACTGGATGTCCACAAGAATCCTGTGTTGTCTATCTTTTTTACTTAAATAATAGCTATTTTCTCTAGCTATCAATACTACAAGTCAAAGCTAATCTTCAATCCTCTTTGCTTTTTTTTCCAATATATCTTTCTGCACTATATTATTTAAAATAATATAGAAATGCTTTTCAGCATGCTAACTGCCTACTATGTCTTGCAGGCATTGTTAATGTTTCCTTGGTGCTTTCCATTAATCGCACAGTAGTAGAGTTTTGTTCCTTTCATTTGTAATATTTTCTTTCTTTCTGTGTAGCTATGTGAGCCGTCTGCATTGCAAATCATTATTCTTAAATTATTCATCTTCTCCTGCAAGAAATGATTTTTGGAAGTAATTTTCTAGTGTCTGAGTTTCAAAAAGATTTTCTGAGTTTTCTCCTCCAGAATTCTCCAACATGTCATCCATAATCCGAAACATCTCAAAAAGTTGGAAGGTTACCAACCTCCTATTCATTAACCACAGTATCTCTTTGGACAATAGAGTAAAAACACAAGCCTGGCTTTTGGTGTACAGCCCCTTGTACAATAAAGACTGCATGAGGAGCATCATGTAAGCATCCCTTAAGCTACGTGTTGCTTTCATTAGCTGCACTTGTAGGAGCCAGATCACTCTGTGTCTTTGCAATGTTCACACCCACAGACGTATTAATGAGCCTCATTCCAGCCGTAGGGTTCGCCAATTACAGGAACAGGAAACTGTGTTAGCATTTCCATATGACTTTAAGAGGCCTTAAAAATCAGCCTCTGTTTTATATGCCTTTTATATGTCCTCCATAGTGGTGGTATGGCTGTAATCAAGGATCCATTAATGTTACCACAAATTAACATGTCCGATCAAAAAAGCTTTAAAAAGGCAAAAAAAAAAATGTCAAAAAGAAAACAAACAAACAAAGGAAAACTCTCTCTCTTGAGAAAATAAGTAGGTGACAATATGTCTATTCTAGTTTAATGGGAAAATGTTTCAATTACTATTGAGCCAACCAGGTGTTGACAAGTCACAAAACAGAATCAGGGCTTAGTTTTCTTAGGCACCACGAGAGGAGAACTGAGCATGCCCATCCATCTGCCTGTGTCTTAGTGCATGATCTAACCCTGTCAGAGCTGGGTGACATTTTTTGACAAGAAGGAACAGGAGAGAAAGCCCTAATGACTTATCAGAATAATTAAGAAAATTGGATAGGTGGAACCAGGGCCTGAGAGCAAAGTTGATATATAACTGTATGACTCCTGCAATTGCCAACACTACTCATTTATTAAAGCTGTGACACTTCTATTACAGTCAGTGAAGCTCTTGCTAGCCCTGTCCGTTTCAGGCAAATCCTTGTGAAATTCCTGAATTCTCATTCTGCTCTGCTAATGAGGATCCTGTGTGTTTCTACATCTGGGGTCTCTAATTAATCAAACACTTAAACCACCTTAGAGCATATTATCTTACAGAGAGAGGAAGATGTAATCAAGGATAAAAAGGTCCAGTCATTTTGGTTATCTTTTATTCAATTGTTAATAGAAAATACAAATGGAACATCATAGAATCATAGAATTGCCCAGGTTGGAAAAGACCTTCAAGATCACCAAGTCCAACCGCAACCTGACCATACTACCCTAACTTTAACAAACCACCACTAGATCACGTCCCTGAGCACCACATCGAAACGGTTTTTAAACACATTCAGGGATAGTGACTCAACCACCTCCCTGGGGAGCCTGTTCCAGTGCTTACAACCCTTTCTGCAAAGAAGTTTTTCCTGATATCCAAGCTAAACCTCCCCTGGCACAACTTGAGGCCATTTCCCCTTGTCCTGTCACCTGTCAGCATAGAGAAGAGACAAATGTCATTTTGCTTTAATTAAGAAAAATGAAAATAATTATGTATTCTATTTCCAGCTGGGACACCTTGTTGGAAGCTTAAAGTACAAATAAATTGAAGTTAGAAAATTTCAGAAGAAGAGATTCTTGGCATCTATGCTAAACAGAAGACAGCTGTTTATAATAACTATCATTTCTTATTACTTAATTTACCATTTTTGCATTCTGTGCTTGTTCAGTTCTTTTTCTTTTCTGACTTCAATTTTTACTTATTTATCCTATTTTTAATTCTAGGTTAGTATCTGTATACTTTTATCTTTTTTCCTCATTCATTTTCCCTTGTTTTCCATAGGCTCCTTTCCTTCTTTGCCTCTTCCACCTCTCTTTTTGCCTATCTCACATGTGCCTGTGGAAGATCACTGGGAAGACCCTGTGAATAATCAGATCTGATTCTCATTAAAATATTTGCGTGCAGTGTTAGGTGATGCTGGATAACTATCGTGCTCCCTTGTAGATGGCCTTTGGAAGAGCTCAAGCAATGCAAAGGAGTTGACCTTGACCTTGCTCCCAGGATGGTAATGATTACATACACATATTCCTTGTCCTAAAATCATGCAAAATATGTGTGCCGGACTTTATTCTCGTTCACTATGCAGTAGCTGTTTGGGTATAGTTTATTCTTGAGATGAAAAAAATGCAGTTTACGGCTTGTATCCTACATACCTAATAAGACAATTATTCCAGAAATCTGAGCTATTCAGGTACTGTGGCACAGAAAGACTGTGTTGGAACCAACATCCAAGTTTGTTTAACCTGAGGGGCTCCCAGTTATGCTGCAGTTTGCTTGCATGCACCTTCCATTGGTAAAAAATGAGATCTCAAAAATTTGCCCTGAAAGATGATTCAAACCAGGTTTCCCAGAAATGTCTACAAAATATCTAGGCTTTCAGAATCTGCTGTTCTTCTTTGAATGTTAACTCTGAAAGTGATGTTGTGTAAACTGAGGAGGGACAAGAGGAGAGAGATGGGTCTTTATTTTCAACTTGTGCAGCAAGGGTGCTGTCTACCAAAGGAAGGAGGCAGCCAGGAGACAAAATTCATGCTGTAGGCAGGGATGGCTCAATGTTTTCCAAAGCATTGTAATGTGGTATGTATATTTAACACATTATTTTTAGTTTACAAATGTTTATTGACAAGAGTGACAAATAAAATGTGCATATGGGAGCGAGGAGCAGGAATGAAACATTCTGTTTGCACTTGAAATAGTCTCCTCTTAATCCAAACAAACACACACCTGCAAGTTCTTCCCAAGTCAGCCAGCTGAAGCTGAAGATGACTCACATTGTGCTTGGCTGGATCTCTCACTAAGGCAGGTCTGTGTTGACATGGATTTTTGTGCAATGTCATGGGAAGTTGAGTGACAGTAAGGAGCAATGTTGCAATGCAGCAGTTTTGTGCAAGAACATTCTTCTTCCAAGAAACTGCAAAATACCTCCCATCAGAGTTATTTTTAACAAAGGATACATGCGGTTCAACACTGACTCAGGAGGAGAGAGAACTTAAACACCACTGTAGATCCGTATGCAACGTTTGTTGCATCAACTGAACCACTCAAGGTCTCTTCAGTCATTCCATGGGTCAATTTCTGTGGGATAATCCTCACTCAGGAGATGTTCCTGATGAGGTCAGCACAGGGTTCAACCGTAAATCACATGTTCAACGATATATCATGTGTTAATAGTATCAAATAATGTATATTAACCTTTAGGCAGCCAGCTTCCAAGCTATGCCTCATTGGCACTTTTGCATGGAAGTGGTACCGAAGGAAAAACACAGTATGTAATACCACACTTTGCTATTGGGTGCAGAACTCAATGTTTCTGGAATTGTATAGTTCAAAAATATAGCAGTAAAAGGTAAGAAAGGGATCAGTTCTTTATATTTGTTTCAAAGGATAATAGCAGTTTGTAATTATGCTTAAAAACAACATGTATTTTTAGTAAGTCTGAATTATTCAGAGGACCAGAATGATCTGAGGACATTATTCAGTAAGCAGCAATGTCAGTGTTGGGTGCCTGGGTAAGAACAAGGTAGAAGACACCTTTGCCATCTCTCTCTAGGGGGTGCAGAGTTGGACAAGTCTGAGTGGGCACAGCCAGAATGTCAGTCTGTCCTTAAGGCTTACCCCTCTGAGCTCACACCTAAGCCTGGGACAGAAAATTCTGGCTGCTGCCACTGTAAGCTCGATCCTCTGACCTGCTGTTCTATCTGGAGAGATGATAATCATGAAATATCTACTTCAGGTTGGAGAGCATCTTGATCCTGTGTTTCACTAAAATAAAATAAAAAATTTCCTGGTTTTAAATACATTCTAGCTTTCGTATTGACTCTAATGACTAGGATTTTACCATGCTTTTTATCAGGACACTGCGTAGACTAGGACATTGTCACAGTGGAGACAAAGCCATGGGGACATTCATGGTCAGGCTGGCAGAGCTCTGAGCACCTTGCTCTAGCTGTAGGTGTTCAATGCAGGAGAGTTGGACTAGATGGCCTTCAAGGGTCCCTTCCAACCCAAATGATTCCATGATTCTGTGATTACTTTCTCATATATATTCCTGGACTCAAACCAGGACTGAAGTTTGGAGCTGGAGCTGGTGCTCTACTCAGTCCCATTTTTAATTCAGAAGCATACAAAAGAGTAGAAAATACCTTTTTTTCCCCTTGCTTTTCTGATGTTTAATTTTGTTCCCATGGTGACAGGTGCTTTGTAAATATCTGAGAGAGATGCTCTGTGCTGTGAGGAGAAACAGTTTCAAAATGTGCACGATTCAGAAAGGACCCCTGCACTTTTTGTCCCTTCTGCACAAACAGAATACATCTCAGAAATTGAGTCCAAGGTCATCAAGAATATATGTCCACCAATCTTAGTTGCATTTTCTGAGTTATCTTTGCCTGGCTATGAAAGTTGTCAGAGGACTGTATAAAGAAAACAAGATTTAGCTAAGCAAAATTGAGGTCCTGAATTTGATCCTGCCTGAATGGTCAAAAGAAAATGAAAACAAAGAAAAAAAGGATCAGGCTCTAGAAAAGAAATAAAACTTAAAAATCCAGTATCCTTTCCCAAAATTGAATATTGTTATACCTGTCTTTTGGAGCTAGAAGAAAAACGTTATCCTTCACTTCTGTTTCTGCAACAAGGGTGCACAAGACATGGGGACAAAGCACAGATCCGCTCCAGTTGTCTAATTGGACAGAGTTGTAGCCTGACCTAAATGGAACTGAAGGATTTCCACCAACCTTTCATCCTTTTGTATTTTGGAAGGTTAATCTTCCTTTCTTTGTGGTGCTCTCACTGGGCTGCAGCTGAGAGAAGAGGTAGAGCTGAACTTCGAGCATCTTTCTGTGTTGATAAGGAGGTGGTTAGCTTGAGGCAAGAGCTAAATGACCTATTAATAATTAATGTTTTTCAATTAATTTAATCTTTTCTCTTGTGCATCAGTTTGTCAGGAAGAGACTAGTTTTTATAAATACATTCCTCATCTAATGTTATCTGATAAATGCTTCGAGAGAAAATAAAGTAACTGTCTTTGTGTTGCTTGAAAACTGTCACTTCAAGGAGATTTGCCACCCATTAAGGCATCACTGCTGCAAAATAGAATGAGCAGAGAGGCTTGTCAGGCCTGCTCTGCAGTTGTCCCCTGGAGGGAGCAGAGCAGCAGGCAACATCCAATTTGGAAGTAAGCTTTTGGGTTTTGGTCACTACAGACAAGACGGTTCTCTCTGCAACTCCAAAGTAGCAATGTATCCATAGAACTGTATTTACACCTATACAGTGGCACATGATAGGATTAGGGCAAAAGCTAAAGCAAGGTTGTGTTTCGCTTCTCCTTTTCCCTGAGTTGATCACCCTCCTCCCTTTTCCCAACAAACTGCCCAAAGATGCTAAAGAATCATAGAATCGCCGAATATCCCAAGTTGGAAGGGACCCATAAGGATCATTGAGTCCAACCCCTGGGTCCACACAGGACCACTCGAAAATCAGACCGCACATCTGAGAGCATTGTCCAGGTGCTCCTTCAACTCCAGCAGCTCAGGGCTGTGCCCACTGCCCTGGACAGCCTGTTCCGTGCCCACTGCCCTCCGGTGCAGACCCTTTCCCTAACCCCCCCCCCCCCCCCTCCCCTGACACAGTTCCATGCCGTTCCCTCGGGCCCTGTCCCTGCCACAGAGAGCAGAGCTCAGCACTGCCCCTCCGCTCCCTGTGAAGAGCTGCAGCCGCCATGAGGCCTCTCCTCAGCTCCTCTGCTCTGCGCTGAACAAACCCAGGGACCTCAGCCACCCCTCATTTGTCAGCCCTCTGAGGTGTTAGTTAGAGAGATAAAATGCATTTTACCCTGGCCCACCAGTATGAGCAGATCTGCTGTGGAGAGGCAGATCAAGAGAGATCTGAGCATCCTCAGCCCTCACCCAAAACAGCATTGTGATATATGGAACTTTGATGGAAGGGGCTGCAGCATTCATGAAAGATTCAGAGTATCACTTATCAGCAGTCAGTGCAGTAGGTTGACTGACACCAGTTAAACAGTTCTTATCACAAACAGCAACAGAAAAGGCCTGAAAACCTGAAGCAGGGAGCCTAGGTTTGCTGTGTTGGCTTGCAGATTTCCCCCATTATCTGCTCAATCCTGCGGACAAGAGGTTCTGCTGCTTCCTCCCAGTCACCGCTGCTCAGACGAAAATCCTCAGCTCGGTGACATATGGCTGCTCCACTCGCAGAGGATCTCTGGGCTCGTTTCCAACGTGCTATAACTCTGGATTACCAGAATGGCATTTATAGATGTCCAGTTAAAATGTTTTATCAGGGAAAATGCTTTTCCAGTGGTGCCGTTTGCTGCTGAATAGAATTTAAAAATCATTTGGACTTTCATTTTCATAAAGAATGCAGATGTGAAATACTTAATGTGATGTCCTAATTAATGCAAATATACCAAAAACCTTTATTTTCCAGAGAAAATTATATTACACTGTTACTTTTCCACATTTTGTGGCAGCCTATTTTATATACTGTAACCATGGTTACCGTGTCATTAAAGTCTATTCAGAGGGAGTTGGGCATTGCATGGAGCTATCACAGAGAATGATTGCTTTTGTAAATTTAAAAGAAACTCTGCAGCTAATTAGTGTGAGTTTGTGTAAGCTGAACCAATGGAGAGCATGAAATTTGGAACAAATTATTGTGGAGTCTGAAGCAAATGGAGAACATTTTTATTTGATTTAGGAACTTACCTTCTGTATCACAAGCCTCTTAAAGTTTTAATTGCATGAGGCTGAAGCCACACACTGGCGTACTGCTGGTAGCAGGGATGCAGGTAGCACTTGCTGGGAAGGGAGATGTATATTTTTAAATGGGAAATGCTAGGGACTGGCAGAAAGCTGGGAGAGGGCATAGCATGCCTGTGCTGTTCTAGTTTTGGATCGTCTGGAAATTTTAGAAAGAAAATCAGCTGCCTGGGAATTTTTCAAGCTGTCTCTTGTGTACCAATTATGTGTACATTTCCTGCACATGGTGTACACTATACGTGGGGAATGGGGCTCTCTTCTGCCCTTTACTGCCCAGAGCTGCTGAAGTAGATGCCAAGTGGGAAGTTGCTGTCATACATTTCCTTAATATTTTTTCAAACACTGCTATTCCCTTCAGAACACCACATATCCATGGCCATGTGTATGCCTAGTGTCCTTCATTTTGGATAAGAAGCTGAACATACACATAAATATCCTCCTGCTTTGAATTTTATGAATCTTATCCAGCAACCCCTCCAAATTTTCAGTAGAACTGTAGAATGATAGAATATCCTAAGTTGGAAGGGACCCATAAGGATCATCGAGTTCAACTCCTGGCTCCACACAGGACCACTCAAAAATCAGGGAATGAGTCTGAGCATTGCCCAAACACTCCTTGAACTCCCACAGCTTGGGGCCATGCCCACTACTCTGGGCAGCCCGTTCCATGCCCACCACCCTCTGGTGCAGATCCTTTCTCTAATCCCCACCTGACCCTCCCCTGACGCAGCTCCATTCGGTTCCCTTGGGCCCAGAGAGCAGAGCTCAGCTCCCTGTGAGGAGTGGTAGGAGGCCTCCCTCAGTCTCCTCTTCAGTAGTTGCACAATTTGTAGCATTTATGTATGTTAATAAGAATTCCACCTTTATCACTGTACCCCTATGCTGGGCAGGTACACTGTTTCACCAGCTGTAATATATCTGCAAGGACCACCGCTGCAGAAGGTGTGAACTGGAAGCAGAGACACGTGATGTGATGGCTTCCAGCAGCAGAGCATTATGGCCTGTCCTTGTTCTGTGCCTCCACAAAACCTCCATCTGCCAACACCCAGCAGCAGCAACTGACAGCTCTGCTCTTGGCAAATTTTCTGAGTTATCATCGTATTTGGCAGATATTAATAACTAGGAGCTCACTGCTCCTTGTGGGTGCAGAAAATCTAACAGTGTTTGATCAGAGGCAGCGCTTTGTTTATTGTGCCCTCTGTAGCACTCGGACACAGCAGGTATTTTTCATATTCCAGAGTCACTGAGAAAAAGCAGAAATTCTGAAGCACCTTCTCCAGGTGCTGAATATATCCAATGCATCAGGTTCAATTTTCTGAAAAATTTCTTCTCCAGAACAGTGGTGAGATATTGGCACAGGCTGCCCAGGGAGGTGATGGAGTCTCTGTCCTTGGAGATGTTCAAGAAAAGGGTAGATGTGGCACTGAGTGACAGGATTTGTTGGCATGGTGGTTATAGGGTGACAGTTACACTAGATGATCTTAGAGGTTTTTCCTACCTTAATGAATCTATGATTCTACACTGCACTAGGCCCAGCAAAAACCTCCCATCCCCAGCCACTCACTTTCCTCACACTTTGCTGAGTCCAAACACAGTAACCATGGAAGGAACCAAGGAACCACGCTGGCCCCAGCAGCTTCAGGGAATGTACTTCCACAGATGAAGGAGGCAAAAAAGTCATATAAAACCTTGAACAGTCTCTAACAGTCCCAGTCTTATCACCACTACCCTTAGAGCAACTCTGCACTGCCTGGCTATCAGTACCCAGCATGATCTTTGGCCAGAGAAGATGCAAAATTGGGATTTCCTATTGACCACTGCTAATGTGGACAGCAGCCATCTGGTGTGAGCAGCTCTCACACAAACACATGATAAAGGAAGAAAAAAAAACATCTACCAGTGTTAAAAATCCAAGACACTCTGTCTTACATAGTACAGATCTTTTTGTACAAGCACAGCTATAACAAATAATGAAGCTGTTTTGATTTCAGGACTGTTAATTGGATAAATAAGATCAGTAACCACACACATAACTGTGCGCGTGAGTCCATTCTCCCTGACCTGAGCACCAACAGCTGCAATTTTGATGTTCAGGCTCTTAGCCAACCGTTTGCCCACTAAGCCTTCCTGCTTTTTTTTTTCCTTCATCTGTTCACTTACTAAACCTATCTGCAGGATAGTCGAACCCTTGCCTAGGATAATACCCTCTCGGAAGGTTGGTAATGGCATGGTGTAGTGTAATGCTGATTTGTAGTAATGCTATGATGAAATATCTAGGCAGAATGTCAGGAACATTGTATTTATCTTTCTGTGGTATTTTTGTATCATTTTGGGAAAGGCCAAGTATGCCTGTGATGATGTGATGTTATCAGAGATGAATTTCAACCCCTCTTTTGCACTTGGAGAGTTAACATTGGGAGAAAAAGGCCACATTAACTCCAGCATCACCAGCAGTAGATGATCCCACACCCACTTATTTGCCATAGTTCAGCAAAAACAGCCTCCAACCTTGTCTGGAAAGCGTGGGCAACACCTCTATGCTCAGGCTGAGCTGTTCCCCTCTTGTATCCCTCCCTGGCAGAGCATTAACCTCTCATGGGTAACTCTATGCAGAAACACAGTCCATCTCAGTTAAAGCTTTGGAATTATACACGAGACACACATTTGTGTGGGGAACAAGAAAAACTGCCCTCCTGGCAAATGCAGTGAGCACATAATAGTCCACGTGATATGGCTTGCAGAAAGCACGATGCATCAAACTCCAGAGCACTCTGTTGCTACCTCAGTTTGCTGCTTTTGTTCATCGCTGCTGCTAAATCCACATCACATTTCCCATTAAGCTGTAAGTGCTCATTTCAGAGAAGCCCTTGTACTTTTTTTTTACATTTCCAAAAATAAAGCATAACCAGAGGGTTTCTGTTATGTAACATAAATATTTTATTATCTTCCATGTTACTGATGACCGGAAAAATGCTATATATACTTTAGGCTCTTTTGTTGGGTAGCCTTGAAAAATGAGATGCCATATTGCTTAAGTTCCCCATGGAATGTTCTATTAGGGATACCTAACGCTTTGTCAAGCCAATACTTGAAAAGATAGGAAAACCAAGTCTGAATCAACAACTGTTATTGCTTTTTATCTAATAATAATTGTGCCTGGCAATACGTTCTTTCTGCACCACAGGCACTATTTTTTGATATTTCAACAATACAAACTTGTAATTTTTGCTAGGTTCGTTGTGCCATACCACAGAGCTGTAAAATTTCAATTACAAATCCTGCAGGTCTCAGTTTGCCCAGGCTGAGTGCTGTGCTGTGAGAGATCTGCTGGGCTCTGCCAGGTTGCTGCACAGATGCAGTTGCACAAGTGGGGCTCCCAGCACTTGAGTATTTGCAATTAGCTGCATTGACACAGTCACTGGACTAACAGAGTGGGCATTTCCATACATTGATTAATTTGGTGATTCTCAGTTCCAGACTCACCATATAATTTGTGTATAAGCATACTTACACTGAGGGCATGGACATAGGGTCATCTGGGAGGGGTGAGGGGTGGGAGTGGAAGAGTTCAGGCACACACAGAGTCACAGTTCAGAAAGGTTTGGTGCTGATGGAGAGTGTGCATGCTGCAGCTGGCAGCCAGCAGTTTTCAGCCTTGCCTACCTCTGTGAGGAAATGTTGGGAATCAGCCATCAAAGAGTGTTTCACAGCCTGTTCTGAACCTCAGACTAGATACCATCAGTCATTAGTGGGAAAAATGCCATCTCTGCAAACACAACCAATACAAGTAAGGGTAAGAAGCAGGACAACCTTACTTTTTGCTGTAAGAGACTCATTTCTCACTTCTCCCATGTAATTAGCAGCAGGACTAGAGGGAATGGCCTCAAGCTGCTCTTGGGAGATTCAGGTTGGACATTAGGAAATAATTCTTCTCTGCGAGAGTGGTCAGGCACTGGAATGGGCTGCCCAGGCAGGTGGTGGAGTCACTGACCCTGGAGGTGTTCAAGAAATGTTTAGCTGTTGTACTGAGGGACAAGGTTTAGTGGGAAATATTGGTGATAGGTGGATGGTTGGACTGGGTGATCTTAGAGGTCTTTTCCAATCTATGATTCTGCGATTTCCCAGGAACCAGGAATGGATAAAACTACCATCCACCCAGCTTCTCCCAAGATCATCTTATAATTGTAGAGTGACTTGGGTTAGAAGGGACCTTAAAGATCATCTAGTTCCAACTCTCTGCCCTGGACAGGGTTGCTACTCACTAGATCAGGCTGTCCTCACATATTCCTTGAATGTACTTCAGGCAACTGCTTTATTTCTCCAGGATTTCCAATTATATGGTAGTCCTCTTACCATGACCTGATTGGATCAGGGTTGTTGAGGTTTTGAAATTCCCTTGGGCTAAAATGAGATGAAACGACACCAAACATGTAGTTAAATGTTTATTTGTATCCCGCTACCATACTTAGCACAATAAATATTTATATATTTATCTATCTCTACTTTATTGGCGATAAGCTATTATGTTATGCCCTGTGTTAGTGTCTAATATAACTTAACAAAGAGAAAGAGAAAAAGAGAGAGAGAGAGAAGGATGTAGGGGAAGAGTAAAAGAGAGATTGGGTAGACAGGGAAGGAAAATCCAGGTCACTGCTCTTGGCTCCAGCATAGTCTCTGGTAATATTCGAGTGGCAGGTGCACACTTGACTATTGAGCTGTAGTATTTTTTATTTATTTCAAAAAGGGAGAGTTTCACGTATGTATCTGTAGTTTGCACAAAAGGTGGGAGTAAGAGGGATTCAGAATTTGTGCATGTGTGTAAAGGGCAAGGGACTTATTCCTCCATTTGAATCAGGAGTCGTAGAGGCCCTGTCCCTTGTCATGTCAGTCATGTGTCTCTTGCAACAAAGGAAACTTGCCTAGATTTGCACATGGGTGTTAGGGCCATCCATCCTCCAATGTAGTCTTTACCATCTTTGGCAAGCACTTTTACTTCGCTAATTCCAGCTGCAAACTAAGCACACTCTTTCCATTCCTTTTTCACCATTAGGCAATGACCCAGTGGTTGAGACACTGATAGAATTCTGGAGATTTTCCACAGGACTTTACACATCTCTTGTGTGTCTGAGCTTCAAGAGAACATTGGACAGTCACAGAAGGCTCTCACGCAGTGGGCTGGACATGGCTTTTGAGGACAATGACATAAATCCCCAACATTAGCCTTCAGCACATATGTTCTGCCAGGTCAACCTTCTCCAAAAGGCTGAAGACATTTGGCACGTGTCCAGCTTGGTCAAATGCAAAAGGCCCTGGAATTTTCAAACTTCAGAGATGAGACTGAGGAAAACATAAATAAGAAATACATCAATCCAGACTATGGCTTGCTGCAGAAAGATTAAGAGGGGAGTGGGTTATCAGTGTCAGCATAGAAAAAGTGCCAAGTTATGTAAGAAAACATGACTCCTAATAAAACACTTCATGTATACTACAAGGAATCACCCAATACAGTCCTTGTAGTTTAAGCACTACTTGAGATCATGTCAGGTTGGCATGATTAAGCTCTTCATTTAGTAGATATTAGGACTATTTAAGATTTGTGATAACATTTACAGTTGGCTTCATCTTTATTTGAATTACATGCCAGAGATACCAGTACTATTTTGGTATTCTTGCCAAGGAAAAGCTTTTAATGTTTACAGACAGACTTTGAACATGCCAGCTGTCTGATGCTAAGAGTTTGAGTTCTCTTCAATATAAAATCATTAGAGTCATTTACGTAAGTCTCACTGACAGTTTACTGTAGCTTTAATTTCCAAGACATCAGCATTTGCATCTATGATTTATATTGCAGTCTTTTGTGAGTAAAAGGGAAGTCCTTACTTCTGTATTCATATTAACATTTATATAAATCAGCCAGTAATTACTTGGATCTAAGAGTGCACATCATGTTTTAAACAAGCTGCTGCTGAACTCCAAGGCCCAGAGCCAGCAGATTGGGCCATACAGGAAGTGCATACGACAGGCCACCAACCACAAACCAATACTCCAAAAAGTTTTGGTCAATTAGTTTGGCAACACTATGTCCCATGAAATATTTTCATTGTGAAATTTCATCTGTTTATGTTGGATCCCAACTTCTTTGCAAAAAAAAGGTTTAAGTGACATGCCATAGCTTCTTTTCTCTTGCTCAGTTTTGCCAATCTTTAGCCCCAGATCTTTATTCCTTCTTCAGACTTTTCACAAAACCAGACATTTAGCCCTGATCTGTGCATGGGCTTCTGCTTCTGTGCTGGGGATTCTGACAATGCTAATCAAAAAAATGGGTTGATCATTTAAGGCCAGAGGGTATTTTAGTGTATTTCCTTCCTTGGACATTAAAGGTGCTTTAGATAATTAGTCCCTGCCTAGACTTACTGCAGGTCTATGTAGTTTGCACAGCAAACATAGGGCCATGGATTCCAGCTAACCCCATGGATGTTTGGCCAAGTATCCCCTCTTGTGACTCCATTCATATTGAGCTGGGGTGCCCACATTGCCATTAGCGCTGTTCTGCTGTTGCTGGGGTGTAAGAATGCTTCAGCTTCTTTTCAGTGGGAAGTGAATGTTTGTGTAAGAGATTTTGGGTGAGCTCACACTTAGGATGATAGTGCTGTTTTCAACAGGGCACAAACAACTGACTATCCCACCAATAAGAGCACAGTGATACAGGCAGGTTGCATCTTTCCTGGAGGCTGTGAAGAGGCCAGTGCTGGTTAGAGACCAGAAATAACAAAGTCATATCTGTCACCTGTCGCCTACAGTAAACCCTTTCAGTGGTACAGTGCTATCAGCACATGTTTGCAAAACAGCCTGCTCTGGGTCTGCCTCTGCTCCTTAAGCTCCCGCTGAAGTAGCCCTGAGCTGGCAGACCTTTGGTCTGCAGAACAGGTAAGACATCTGGGTCACAACAGAGAAGAGATATTTTGATCCTTAGAGATGGAAAGAGCATTGGTGTACAAAGAGATATGAAGAGAAGTAAACGGCGTCGCTAGGCTGTTTCCACATACAGCAGTAAAGTAAGTCTCAGATGATATAGGATCATTTAGCAAGAGTATTACCTTAAGGACCAATATATTAGTTTAGCAAAAGGAATCAATGAGTGCTAGTTCTAAAACTTTCCATTTTAACTTGATGTGTGGACAGCCTTGTTTTTCTCAACAATTCTACTTCAGAGGAGCACTGGAGTTACAATAGACTACTTTTATCTTTGCATCCACCAGGTACAAGGATTTTCTCCTCAGATTTCACATATATTGTTTGGGATTGGAGTGCACTAAGATAGAAAGTTGCTCATCATGGCCTAACAAGCAATGGAAATTTGCAAAAGTGGGGGAAAATAGCTAGAGGTCAGCCAAAAGTCACTATGATGAAGATGATGATGGAAAAATGGGGAGAAAATAAATGGTCAGAGACCACCAGAGGCCGCTACTGCGCATGCACAGGAGGACATTAGCATATATTGATAAGTTCTTGGAAAAGAATGAATATGTATGCCAATGTATTGCATGTGTATGTCTTAATTGTTTAAATGTAGAACTTGAACTCTGAGAGCATGCATTTGATTTGTCAAGTCACTCGGTACATATCGTAAGGAATAAAGGAATGCTGCTAATACCTCTCTGGAGTGAGAGTTTTCTCCCTGGATTTCAGATGGCACAGGAAAGCCATGTGTTTCACATGGCAGAGCCTACAGCCACGCAATCCCTTTGATGACCTCCTAATGGACAAGGGACAGCCTCAGCTCTGCTACCAAAAGCACACTTGTCCTTTGCGCTCCCTGATGCACGCAGCCAATTTTGAGTCACCATTCTTTTCTGAACAGCTGTGCTACTGTGGAATCGTAGATAAATCTTTCCTTCCTCATTCTCTTCATCCTTATCCTCCAGAAGAAAAGAAGTGGCATTCCCATGCTGAGGAGAACTCTGAGAGCAGCTGTAATTCTGCTGACAGCTTTTAGGACCTTACTGAACAAATAGCTGAGGAGGTAAATAGCTATGTGTCTTGCTGAAAGTTCAGGTCAGTGTTACTGTAATAGGTCTACTAAAAGACCAGATGTCTTCAAATACATAGCAAATATTTAGAACATTAATTCATATTTCTTCATTGCAGTTTGCACTGGCAAATGCTGAAAAGAAATGTTCAGCTGAACTCTGACTTACTAAGTGAAAAAATTGTCATGTGTTCCTTCTGCATCAAAAAAATCTTTTGACTGCTTGTCTAGAATGACTCGTAAAGACTCTAAACAGTTTCTTGCCACATAGCAACCACTATTGCTGATGCCTTGCAGAAATATCTGGAAATGATATTAAAGGAAGAAAAGAAAAGGTGGAGGAGGAAGCTGTATGTGAAAACATTCTTTATCTGATCCATATCTGAAGGTTTCCAGTCAACAGGCTCTCAAGTTTGCACTTGAACTGTGCTTCAAAAGACGTGGCCGACGTATATCCTCTTGTCAAGCTCATTCCAAAGTGATGCATAACAGCTGCGTACCAGACAAGGTCATCTCAAAGGTGTTTACTTTGACTGCAAACTAACGTTGTCCCTCTTCAATCAGAGATGAAATCTATAATATTTGTAAACCAAACATCATAAGGCAAAGGTCAGACTTGAGGCTGATGCTCGTGCCGGCAGCACGAAACAGCTGTGTAACAGCGGTATTTCCCTGGAGATGCTGGCTACAGCGATGGGATGAAGGCTCTCAGGAAACCCCTTCGGAAATGTCTCTGGGGCAAGCCAGTGCCACTATTCATGAATGGTGTCTTCCTCAGACTGGATCTGTCAAAACACTCCACTCTGGCAGTCTCAGAGAGCACCCAGCTTCAGGTCCAGCATCATAATCAGAGCACCCCAATTTTTTAGGAGGTGCAGACTCATTCCGTGCTTCTGGCGATTCACTATTCACACAGGTATCAGGTGATATTGTATCCAGTATGAAGGAAACAATCAGTCACACAGTCCGTGGTGGTTTTGTAGTGATTAGGATATGCACCACATCTCTAAAGGCTGGAAAAACTCAGGGCTGTGAATACAGAGGAAGCAGAGACTGGCACAGGCAGCTGGCTGGACAGGAGACCAACTTGTGCTAGTGCCAGTGCACATAATGCTTCTAATCCAGGGCAAACACAGCAGAGCTGTTCTACCTGAACCTCTCTTGGTCCCAAGTATGTGCTTCATTTTCTTTTGTCCTTGTGTGCCACATAATATGACTTACACCTTGTCCAATACCGCTGTTTTTAGCATGCATCTACAGTGTTACCAGGGCAATGTACAGGCAAATATTTTTCCTAAGTGCCTGAAGGTTCACCTACTGATTCTATGGTGATACTGATAAAGAATTAAAAAACAGAGTAACACACCTAATGTAAAATAAGAACAGTCATCTTCAAATCATCCCACACGTCTCACATGATGGCATTTTGTATTTTGCAGCATGAAAACAGAAGAGCACCTAACTTCCCTTAATGCTGCTAATGGAAGACAAAATGAGTTCTTTGTAGGTAACCACCAGGTTCTTGATGTTTCTGACCAAACATAGTACAGGATTTGATTTCAGCAGTGGTACTGCAGCTGCTAGCATTAGCTTGTGCCTAATCGAGCAAGAAGTTAACCCTGAATACCAAATGCAAAATCTATAAACTAAAAGCTAGAACAGATTTTATTCCCTGAAGGTCAACAGAATTGAAACAGAAAGGAGCAAGCCCATCTGAAAATAAAACATTCTGCATAATTCCAGGCATACGGTCATATTTTCAAACTGTTTGTTAACCCTTTCCAGAAAATGTCTTCAAGTAGTGAGAGCTGTGAGCCAAACCTGGCTGTGCTTATTGAGGACTTAATGAAGCTAGACCGGCACCCTGGGGCAAGGCTGTCATCAGGCCGGTGCAGCAGGGGAAAGAGAAATGAGAAGTCGTTCCTCCTCCCTTGCATGAGCACAGAGGTTAAGTAATCCAATTCCTTGTGCTCCAGTAAATGGCGAAGAGGAGACGGAAAGGAGACGGCTCTGCATTGTGGGGGAGGTGAGAGCAGATTCTCCATGACCAAGGGGAGCATGATGGCCCAGCTCCCACGCTCAGTGCCTGCAGTAGGAGCTCTGCCCTGCTCCTTGCTGCCCTGCTCACAGTGCTGCTTACAGCCAGGGCCCATCCTGTGCACAGCAGTAGGGACTTGATGACGGAAACGTTGCACATTCAGGTCTTTTGAGATTCACAGGGTAAGATTCAAAGGCTATATTTAGCTGCATTGTCATTTCTTTCTCCACATCTTCATTTACAGACCAAATATTTACTACTGCTCTTCATAAAAGTTTGAGGGCATTTGAGATCTTGCACTCTGGTTTGCAAGGACTTACTCTGTTACTAGGATATGTCCTTTAGTTATGGAGCAGTTAATACTTGTCCACTGATAACACATTAAAAGGGCCAGGTTCAGCTCCAAACAGTGACACCTACGTCTGAATTTTAGTGCAAACTTCAGTTTTGGTCAATGGAGGCCTGGAGCTCTGTTCAGGTGCCTGAACACCAGAGTGCAGGGGCATTCTGAGGCACCTGCATGGGGCTGGTGGATGTGACTCCAAACCTGCACTCAATAGAGGCAGCTGGGTTTTCTCTGGGCCTCTAACATGGTACCAGACCCCATATGTGCCCAGCTGCAGATCTCCCACCTTTCTTGCAGGCATGGAGGCTTCAGAGAAAAGTATCGTCTCTGTCAGGCAGCTGTTTCAATCTTCCACCTCTGCAGCGCAGAATGCCCATTTAGCCATCAATTTAACACCCTCAAATATAACGTTTTGTGACCCATTGTATTTCCTCCTTGGAGCTGTAACTGCTGGCCTTGCTTTTATTCTCACATAGAGTGTCTCATCTTTCACTGAAACTTCTTGAAGCACTTATCGCAATTTCATCTCCCAGACAGCTCTACAGTGAGCTTTGTGCTAAAGAAGTAATCTCCTGGATTTATGTTAATGCTATTATCATAGGAGAAATGTGAAACTGGAGCCCAAGTTAATTAGAAGCGTGACTGTTAGGATCCTAGGTGTTGGAAGGGGTTGTATCCTTGAGTGAAGTCAATGGACCAACACTTGCAAAAGACACCAGGTCTCGCAGGCCGACTCAGTGCCTCCTGTTCAGCAGTTTCATTTGTTTGTAATCTTCATTACTCTGGAAGGATAATTGTACACAGAGCCAATGGAAATATTTCACTGGAATTTTCCATTGAAAGATTGTTTTTATTTTTCATGTCTGTTGATATTAAGTTTTTGTTTTGTTTTGGACTTTTTTTTTTTTTTTTTTTTTTTTTTGCTGATAAAAAATGCATACAGAATAGAAATGGCCACAGCAAATTAATGCTTTTACTTTTATTCTGCCCAATACGTGCTCGTTTCCAGGACTGAACTTGAAATCCTTGGGGTTTTTTTTGTTTTTTTTTTGTTTTTTTTTTTTTTTNTTTTTTTTTTTGCTATCAAAAGAAGGGACTTTTAACAAAAGACATGATTTTATTTATTTAGACCATTTTTGTCTGATCCATCCCACTTGTTTCTGGAATCCATCTCCTCTTAATTATTTCCAAAAGTAAAATTTAACAGATAAATACTTTAATTTTCATTCTGATAGAAAGAAATAATATTTTATGACAAACTGGAAGCATAGCATTTTCTTTTCTGATGACCTTGAATTACTTATGGAAGGCAGTGGAAGGAGCTAAAGAGCAATTTGTCTTTCCATATGTGTCAATGAAAACTTCAGAACCCTAAGCACTCTGACTTTCTCTCTGTGTCAGCCACCTTGTATCCACCTCCACTGTTTGTCCTACCCCCTACCAGTAGTTACCTGCTTAGTTTGGCCCTTTTCCAAAAAAAAAAAAAAAAAAAAAAAAAAAAAAAAAAAGGCAAATCTGTCAGACAAATGGGTGGAATGAGCATGGGAGGTCATGCTTTTTCACTTACAGTCACCATAATTGTGAAGGGCCATACTTCGTGTGACATCCTTTCAGGAAGTATGTTGGATCAGTGAGTGCACAGGTGGATTGCTGGCATGGTTCACTGATGCAAGGATTCCACTCCTGGTGAACAGTGGGAGAATCAGGAAACCCATTAGTGAACCATAACCTACCCAAGGGGAAAATAGTTCTTAATATTAATTAGGAATTGTCTGTGACTACAGCAGAGATGCTGTGTACAACCTGCGATTCTTTTCTTCCCCATTTGATTCAGTGTTATCCTTATGGCATGTAATTTTTCTTTGAAAGACACTAAACTCCTGACCTCAGTGTGTTGTAAAAATGAGTTTCACAGATAATTATACATTATTAAAGACAAGACATTCATTTTTACTCCTTTTATTTTGGTTGAGAATGTTCCTTGCTGGCCCGAGTGTGCGTGACTATTAGAAAACAGTCTCTTGAGTAATCATTTCTCAGAGTTGACGCCAACATTTTTTACTTGCTTTCCTCCAAATTTCACCTTCCAGTTCATTAGAAAGAGTTTAGATACTGTTGCATCAAAACAGACATAATACCCCACCTCCCTATGCAGCATCTTTTTGCACCTGCTAAGATTTTTGGAGTTAAATCTTCAGGCGGCCTTGACTGAAGTGCTAATTGCTCAGACCTTTCTCAAATCTAGTTAAAATTATTCTCTTTCCAACCTTCCCACAACAATTGTAACACTTGTTCAGATTTTTAAAAGTGAGTTAGAACAAAGATACGAGGTTAAACCAAAACAAAATCAGAAAATTAGTGAACTGGATGTCAGTGACACTTTCTATTATTTACCATCTGAGTTCCATGTGAATTATGGCATAAGCAAATCTAAATTGAGTGACAGATTGTTATTTCAGTGCTGAAAAGTCCTATCCCAGTTTGGGAGAGAAAATGCTCCAGTAATTCTTATTAAAATCATACCATCTAGGCCAGAGGCCTTTTTTGATTGCATTTTTATAATAGCCATCTGGACTTTCTCTGGAGATTTGAGCTTGAACATGGCCTCTGGTTTTTATAGCCTCTCTGCAGAAGCGCACCCCATCCAGAAAACCCAAGACCTCAGGTGCAGATGAACTAATGAATTGCATGCAGGGATGTGCTTTGAGGAGTCTCTTAGGAACCCCTTGTTAAAATTCTGCTACCAGACCAGAGCCACAAGGGATGACAAAGCTGCCTCTCCTGAGGTTCACCAGATTTCGCCTAAAATCATCTGAAGGAGAAATTGTTTTCCTCTGTAATTATTTGCACTCGTTAGACTGGACCAGGAGTTACCATGTGCAAATACCATCTATTTATTTTGTGATTATTGACCAGTATTGGCAGCATGATTCTTGCATAGCAGAAGTGTGCAGAAGTCATTTAGTGATATTAATCATGTTAGCATCTGAACCAGTCTACCGTCCCAGTGATTTCATATTTGGAATAGGAAGATAATGAGTGTTTTGGCAAGAGGGTAATTAGCCAGAAGGCAGCCTCTTTTGTCATTCCAGAACTGATCCTGAGTACCATTCACATCAATAAAAGATTCCCATTGAGTCTAGGAGGCCAGCACTAGGTGCCTGTAGGTCCTTCGAAGGACAGCATGTGCACACATGGAAGTGGCATACCGTTGGGTAACGCAATCCATGTCATCCTCACCACAGAGGCTGTATGTGCATTTTAACCCAGTGCAAATGTAAAGCAACAGAATAAGGCTAATCTTAATGCAGAGAGTTAAACCAGCTTACTTTTACATGGTTGCTGCAGTCTGAAAGACCATGTACTAGAAGTTCTTGTGGATATAAGATACCATTTTGGCAACACCTACTTTGGCTGAGCCTAGAAAGATCATCAGAAACCTCTAATTCCTAAGCTAGAGAGTCTTCGGCTGATTAAAGAATCATATATCCAAAAGATTGACTGTCACCACAGTAGGAAATGTCTCATCATTTTGATCTGCTGCCTCAGGAAATTTGGAAGGTTAAATCTGTGTTACTTTGTTATTTTTGATTTTCGTTTCATAGTATCAACATCTCTCTGAAACTGCTGATTCTCTCGCTCTTGTTTTTCCTTTTTTCTCTCCTCCACGTTCTCAGGAGATGTTTCAGTTCTCCAGTCTTTCTGCTGTTGTCAGCTCTCTCCTCAAGAGTCTTCTGTTCTTTAAGTTCTGACAAACTGAATCCAAGTTTCAGCTACCTGGGAATTAGTATTTCTGGCTCAACTGCCTCCAGTGCTTACCAATGACCTAGAAGAAGGCAGGTGCACACAGGGGATAAACCTTTCTGATTGTACAAAGCATGCTGCAGGACTGTCAATACAAATGAGGAAACAACTATGCCCGGAAGGCTCTGAATAGACTACAAACCAAGGGAAGAGTAGTAGTACAAGCAGGAAATTGAGCAAGAGCAAAAATGATAGGTTAAAACTTGGGGTAAGTAAACATAGTGGAAAGATCTGGAGATTTAGATGTAGGTTGGCAAGGAAAGCCCATTTCAGAGGGTGGAATTCAGAAACCCCAGGGAGTTACTTGGGCACTGAACACATGGCTGGGAAGAGCCCAGCAGCCCAGAATAGGACTGAAAGCATTGAACTGAGGAGGCAGGAGGTAGAGAGACCACAAACTAGCCAACAGGAACAACAAGAGAATGCTACACTGTGCTTTCTTTGTAGAATTAAATATCTCCCTTTTGCCATAGGACAGAGTGCTGACGTCCTCAGCCAAAACTGCTGCCTGCACGACAGCAGCTGTGGGTCCTGGGCATGGATGTTGGAAGACACTGCTGGTTACAAAAACAAATTTGTCCAGGCCAACCCGAAACCCCATAATTCATTTTCCTTATCCTTTTTTTTTTTTTTTTCATTAGAAAAACAGTTCTATTTTTTAGGAAAGTTGTTATTTTCACTGCAAAATGCTTTTATTTTGCCAAGAAAATATTTGCTATTAAACCATTCCAACTGGAAGTTCCCACCCTGCTAAGAGTTGAGCTGTTGTAAGAAACTTCAGTCTTCCACGTTATATATTTGTCAGGTGACAGCTGTAAGTGAACATGGATTTCAGTTCAGTATCTTTCTTGAGAATCAAATCCTCTAAAGAAGTTCTTTTCTACAGTGTTTGACAATGCATATAGTTTTCAAGTGAGAAATAAGAGTAAATAAAGCTCAGCTTTAGTTTCTGTGACAGATACCGATGTTTGAATATCTAGGTTAATGTAGATGAGGATGGACAACACTCCTTGAATAACTAGGTGTGCTACCTGTTGAGCCAGTCTAGGATTTCCCCAGTTAGCTGAGAAAGTCCACTGGTATGGTAAATTGATCTTGAATTTAAGCGTATCTGAACTAGAGAAAGCAGGCTTTGTATGCTTGACTGTAAGAAGTTATTGACACAGGCCAACTCAAGTGAGAACCCAGATTCAGTGAGTAGTAAAGGGTGTGCATGAGTAGCAAACTCATAGCTACAAGGCATGTTTCAGGAAATCTATATCCCAGATTTCATAAAGGATAATTTTATCTCATAGTTACGTAACTCTTTACAGTAAATTGTTTAAACAATCTGCATTTTGTGGTTATTTTTCAGGAATGTAATTGAATACAAAACTGCACAGCTTCAGGGAGATCTGTGAACACTGCAGTTCACAATCTTTCCTGAGTCTTAGTTACTGTTGGATTTAATCAGTGTGCTCCATGCTTGGCTGATGCATTGCTCTCTACACATAACTAATTTCAAGCTATGTCATATCGAATAAAGGACTAATAATTTCTTCAGGATCATATTTAATCAAACTAAAAAGATTAGCAATAGATTGGCTTTTTTGGATAGGCGATAATGTCACTGATTTTTTTCTTGCTTCACTACGGACATTAAATAAATTCTATTTTTAAAGAATTTCCTCCATACTGCTGCATTCAGTATTGATTTTCTTTCTACAGTTGTTTAAACATCAATATTTTTCTAACCATCTACTTCATGAAAATGCAGTTTATCAGAAGTTTTATTTATTTTACTATTCTTGAGTAATTTATTTTATAACTTAATTGCATGGAAAGGTGAAAAGTTAAGGGAGGAAAAAATGTAAATATCTGTGTTCTTGAATGTCTAACCTTCAAGAGATAAATTAGTTAAGATGTCTTTTACCTCTGTCTTTCTTTTTCTCTTCTCCACTGATATGAAGAAAACAGACTCAGGTTTACTGCAGGACATTTTGAAATTAGGAATAAATAATGAGCATTTGTTCAAGAGAAGAAAATATCCAAAATTCACTCTACAGCAGGCAATGTTAGCAAAAGTATTTCTAAAATGGTAGTTTCCTGCCCTTCCACTAACTTCAGAATAGCCTTTTACATAAGTGTTTTGCTGTGGGTTCTTCTGTATAATGAAGACATTATTCTTGAAGAGCTTTTTCTTTGTATTCTGTAGTTACATATTGACATTTAGACTCACAAGTCCTAATCAGTGCAACTGGTTTTCCTCTGGGAATTTATATAAATGATAGCAAAAAAAGAAATGCTGTTGTGTCTTAGCATTACAGTTGCTTTATCACAGACTTGGCTTAGAAAACCTTTGAATTACGGACAAGCTGAAAGGATGCTTAATGCTTTCAAAATAGTAAAAAAAACCAGAGTGTTGATCATCAGGATGTCTCCTTCCTGTAGTATCACTCCCTCATGCCAGTCGGAATTCCCACCTCTGGCAGCTTCAGGCATGGTCCACAAAAGCTTTGTTGAAAGGTACTGAAAGATGCAATATGTTCAATTTAGATTAAAATCTCTGGGTCAGTGTATGCACTGCATGTATACTGAGTCTCCTGTGGATCAGGATTAAGACAATTTAGAAAAATTGGAATTGCTATTTATAGCCATTTGCAATAAACTTTCCCAACACACACACATAACAGAAGACAGAGAAGAGAAAGGTGATTTCTTGAGGAAAAATGTAACCAGTACATAAAGAAGAAATATGTTTGTCTCCACGGGACAACATCAAAAGGTCCTCAGTAACGAAGAAATTTGAATGGCAGCCTTGTTGAGAAATAAGACTTAATTTCCTGGAGGTCAGAAGTAGTTTTGTTACTCTCCTAAGTGGAATGCCATTTTCTCCTAAAAATTCATCATAGATGTACATTCAGTTGAAGAAATGTATTGCTCCTTTACCCTCACCTATCTCCATAGCCTTGGGCTGCCTGTAGAAAAGCTGACAAAGCTGACAAATAGCTGAAAAACTTTTCATAACAGGAAATAACTGATCTAGTTCTCTCTAAGAAGAAAGTCTAGGTTAATTCGCCCAACTTATCACTTGAATAATACCTTCTGTTTAAGATTTTAAAATGATACATTTTGAAAGAGAAGAATAGCTTTTTGGCTTCAATCTTTTTAACATTTATTTGGAAAGTTTCCCACCTTCATGTTCTGAGTGGTACAGATCCACGGGAGGTAGTGAAATGACTGACAGGACTAAGAGCATAGACCAGAAACAGTCATTTTATAAAGTTGGAAAAGGGGCAAATTGGGAACAAGTAGTTAGTCACTAACCATATTCACATCCTGACAACCCTAGCTAATTATTGTGTTAGCTCTAGCAATTATGGCTTAATATCAAGCTATTTCTGAAAATGAAGAAAAGAAAAAAGAAAAAGAGAAGGAAAAGAAAAAAGAAAGAACGCTTGTACATGGTAGCTTTAATTGCTGTTACTGGGAAGTAGTGCACTAACAAGGTGAGCACCAGAGTGTATCCTTTGCAACAAGTTCTTAGTTTAAATTCTACTACTTCATTTATTTACAGGTGATTTGCAAAACATTTTTATCTCAAAATATGGTGGAAAGATTTCTCAGTTGAAGATCAAAGTTGTTATGGATGGGCTGAAACCACCATAGATGCACAGTCCAAAAGGATTTTGGAAAGAATATTAATAAAAAAAGAGGTTTGAAACTGGAAGTTTAAGTCTTCTGTATGGAGAAGGATCTGTGGGATTAGGTCTCAGAGGTGAGTGGTTAAGTGGCTTTAAGGTAGCAGTTAATCATTGTTAAGAGTCTTTAAAATCTCAGAGGGATATTTCAACACTCATCTACACATATTTTTTGTGGAGCTTTAATTAACTTAAGCTGAAATCAACCTAGTTGAAGCAGTATGATTCCCAGGAGAGTGCATCATTACTCCAACAAAGTGAATCACCTCAAATGGTCTAAGACAGTTTTATATACCTCTCTTGAAAATAGTTAAGCTTTGTCACAAATATTTAATATGATTCAGGATGTGAGAAAAGCTCAGACCCCAATCAGTGTGTAAATAACTAGAAAAATCTGGCTTGAAATACACAAGCAGCCACCCTGGATAGGATGAGTTTGGAATGGAAGACCTCTGGCCTCAACTCAGAGATGCTCTCTGCCTAGATAACAGGAATTATTGGCAGATCTGACCAAAAAATGGCCAAAGAGACAGATGTCATTTGCTATCCTTGAAATGTGGATGTGGATATTATTGAAGTCTTCTTCTTTCTTTTTTCTTTCCTATTTTCAAATATATTTTTTTTCTCTATTTTTAATAACTCTCCGCTATTTTTTATTGCACACTGGTGGTTCCAGAGAAAATAGTGTCCTGGAGAAGTGCTAAGGAAGAAACTTCTGAGGCCACATCAGGACTCAGACAAATAACTGACTTTTCATAGATTAAGGAAATACGGAATGGATTCCCAGTGGTTTTAAAGCACATACATAAAGTGTTGTTCACATCCTCTGTGGAGGTTGAAGTGCTTTGTCTTATATTTGTTTTTATATAAAATATTACTTTTATATGGGCTAGGTGCATTCACACAGCTAGTCATCAAAATGCATCAAGTCATTAACTGTTAGACCACTGCTGTGTATCAGCCCTCAGCCTCTGACAATTAGGATAGAAAATATGTTCACATCTACCTGAAATGTACGCATCTTGACTTCGTGTATTACCATCACAAATCTCATAAAGTAGCTGTCATTGGGAATTATCATCAAATTGAGTGTTTCTTGTGGTAATAAATAATGTTTATAGGGCAAAAAAAGGCTGTCTCTTAAGCCACGCCTTTTTGTATCAATTGGCTTTTATTAAATCAAGTGAAAGTAATACATCAAGAAGAAATGCAGACAATGGCTGCAGTAAAACAGCCACATTGCTGGAAAGCAGTCTTGTGATTATTCAAGAAAAGGATATGGTCATAGATATGTTTGTATATATCAACAGGGGAGTCATGCATCATGGATTTTTCTTCTGTTTATAGTCTTCTTGATTGGACTGAAATACTTGTACAGACCAACTCTTCATAATTCAGAATAGATGTTGAAAAACTAGAGAAGACATCATAAGGAATAAACACAGCCAAAGTCCAAGAGATACTTCTTATAGTGACAACAGTAAAAGACTTGGGAGTTTTAGCTAATAAAAAAAGACAGAAAATGCATGATTGAATTTCTACCAACAAGTGAAAAGAAAGAAAAAGGTAAAACTATAGATAAAGCTAGACAAACGCAAATTAGAAATCAGTAATAAAGTTTTAACTGGGAGAGCAATTATTCTTTGGAACAAATTTCCAAGGAAAGATATGGATTCTTCACCTTGGTCTTTCTTGAAGGGCTTCTTTTTCCCAGTATGGGTATTACGGTGAAATCCATCAGAAAATAATCTAATCTGAATCTTTTCCTGCTGAAACTTCATGAATGTGTGATGGAGAGAAGCTCAAAGTATCAGCCAAAGACAAGCATTTGCAGCAAAGTAGGTCACACCAGGCCACTGGCAGTGGAAAGGTGATATTATTTCTCCAGCAGTTTTCCAATGTGAACAAACAGCTGAGATTATTTCATACTGCTCCATCCTCTCCAATGACCAACCCTTGCCTTGGCCAGCCTCTTGGATGCTGATTGCTGTTAGGAGGGAATATTTATGACCCACAGAGGCATCTTTGTAGGGCTACTAGGGGTTGCTGAATGACCGCTTCGGGATAATAAACTCCTTCACTGCTTCTGAAGAGGTGACTTAGGCTTTTGGAAGAACTCGCTTTCCTGCCAAGGATGATAAACTCAACAGAGAGAGCAAGGGATGCTTTAAGTGGGGACAGGCAAACTTCAGTTTCCTCTGAGGATATCTCACTCTAATCTAAAGTACTGCTGCTTCAGATGCTGCAGGTTTGCAGGCAAAGCCATGAAATCAGCTTGAAGCCATCTGAAAGCACTGAACAGAATAAATGTCAGGCACACACATGGGTGCAAGGACAGCACTGTGCTCAGCCTGAAGGCACTGTCAGTGGAACCAGAGTGGTCCTCACAGCAGAGAACTCTGCTGGTGCCAGTGAAGAGGGCTCAGCAGGCCCTTGTCTACTCTCACTGGGTCTGGAGCTGCCGTGAGAGATGCCCACAGTGTAGATGAAACTCCATGGTGAGCAAGGTGAGCAGCGGTGGTGGGGCAAGGTGAGGGGTGGTGGCAGGGAGAGGAGCAATGGCAGGAGCGCTGGGCAGTGCACAACACTGTGCACAGTTTCCAGGCCCAGCAGATGGCAGTCACATTGCACGCTCCTGCTGCCTGCTGCCCCACATCCAGACAAATCACACAGAGATCTTCACTGCCCTGCCTGGCCAGCCAGCAAACCACCCGGGTCTCTACTGGGCCTGTGAGTAAGCCTGCCTACTACCCAGTCATTTTTTTCCCCCCTGTGCTGACAACCACGGCTGTTTGCAGCTTTACTTGGATTACCGACTTTCCTGCTCATGTGCTGGCTCTTGCACCAGCTGCCAAAATGCTGGATTTTGCGCTTAGAGCCCCATGGAACTGACTGAGCTACGCCGTCCACTGCAGCACCTGCAAGTAGGTACAGCCAAGCTGGCAGGACATGCTCCACGCTGGTTGCTTCAAGGGGAGACCCCCATCTGGGGAGAAACTGTGAGTTTCTCCCTGCTGTTTTGCAATTCTCTTTCTGGGAAAGTGGAACAAACCTTAAACACCCATTCACCTGCACAAAGCAGACTGGGGCTGCAGCCACCTTCCGTGCTGCAGAGAAGGAGGCTGAAAAGCAACACTGAACACCTTCAAAAGCAAGCTGATAAGGTCACTTCTATCCCACATACACACCAAAAAAAAAAAAGAAAAAAAATAGTACTTTGATTAGAGCCATCTATGAGCTTTCTTTTACCTCAAAACAAATCTCTCTCTGGGTCAAAGAAACAGAGTCATCAGAAGACTATTCCTATGCATGTAACAGTGAAGCAAGCAGTCCGTGTTTTCTCCTTTTTGTATTGGAGAAAAGATAAAAGGAAAGGGGAATGACAGTCCTTAAGGCACACTCTGTGTACAGAGATGGATGCACATGACAGTCCCACCAGTTAAGGAAACCTCTTGGGTGTCCCACTTAGAATCAGAGTCATGGAATCAATAAAGTTGGAAAAGACCTACAGGATCATCCAGTCCAACTGTCCACCTACCACCAATATTTCCCCATGTCCCTTAGTATGACATCAAAACATTTCTTGAATACCTCCAGGGATGGTGACTCCACCATCTCCCTAGGCAGCTCATTCCAACACCTGACCACTCCCTTGGAGAAGAAGTATTTCCTAACATCCAACCTGAATCTCCCCTGGCACAACTTGAGACCATTCCCTCTACTCCAATTGCTAGTTAGTTACATGGGAGAAGAGGCTGACCCCCACATAAGCACAACCTCCCTTCAGAGAGTTGTAGAGAGTGATGAGGTCACCTCTGAGCCTTCTTCAGTCTGGAGAAGACTGAACAATCACAGCTCCCTCAGCCATTCCTCGTAAAGCCTGTGCTTCAGATCCCCCACCAGCTTCGTTGCCCTTCTCTGAACACACTCCAGGGCTTCAATGTCTTTCTTGCAGTGAGGAGTCCAAAACTGAGCACAGCACTCAAGATGTGGCCTTGCCAGGGCTGAGTACAGAGGGACAATTACCTCCCTACTCCTACTGGCAACAAGCCTGGATGCCATTGGCCTTCTTGGCCACCTGGGCACACTGCTGGCTCATGCTCAGCCGAGCATCGACTAATACCCCCATGTTTGCTTCCTCTCCAGTCTTCCAGCCACTCTGCCCCAAGCCTGTGGTGTTTCATGAGATTGTTGCAGCTGAAGTGCAGGACCTGGCACTTGGTCTTGTTGAACCTCATCCCATTGGCTTCAGCCCAGTGATCCAGCCTGTCCAGATCTCTCTGCAGGGCCTCTCTACCCCCAGGTAGGTCGACACTTCCTGCCAGCTTGGTGTCGTCTGCAAACTTACTGAGGGTGCTCTCAATGCCCTCATCCAGGTCATCAATAAAGATTTTGAAAAGGACAGGCCCCAGCACCAACCCCTGGGGAACACCACTCGTGACCGGTCGCCAGCTGGATTTAACTCCATTCACCACCACTCTCTGGGCCTGGCCCTCCAGCCAGTTCTTTACCCAGCAATGGGTGTACCTATCCAAGACATGGGCTGCCAGTTTCTCCAGGAGAATACTGTGGGAGACAGTGTCAAAGGCTTTGCTGAAGTCCAGGTAGACTATGTCAACAGACTACTTGACTTGGTCTTGCTTTACAGCCTGCATTCCATCTACCTATTGGCCCATTATCTTTACTGAATGTCATCTATCCAGAGGTCCACTCCATGGCTGATAAGTTTCACTTACATTCATCCGTGCTTTTTCTTATTCTGACCTTATAATTCTGTGAGCACCTGTAAACCTGCCTTATTATTCTCTAATCAATCCCCATTTCCCTTAAATATCTTGCTTTTCTGAACAGCTATAAAAAGTGTGTCGATCCCCAACTGACACCTTGAGATTTGCCAGTAACACTGTCCAGTACTTTCTTATTGTCTCCTTGCACTCCACGTTTGTCTGGATCCATCTGTTTTCTGTTGTCTGAAATCTGAGTTTTAAGCTCTTTGGGGAGGTATCCTTGTTCCATGTTTGTACACATTTAACACAGTGGAGTTGTGGTCCCAGAGCAGCATTTTTGGAGCTACAGTAATAAAAATGGTTGTTACTGATACTATGCTATCCAATACTGTTAGTTTGCCTGATGCTTCTAATTATAAATCCCTATTCTAGTTATTTATAAATGCGAATTTTTATTCTGGGTGTCTGCCGCTGCTTAAATTTTCTTTGGAAAGTTTCAGCAAAAATAGTTATGCTATTTCCCAGAAAAATGGTTAGGAAAAGACATTGTTTGCCAATGTTAATGAATTGGTTGTAAGAATTCTTTTTTGGAAAAGCTAGATTCTCCATGCTTTGACTTGAAGGTTGGCAGGCTGGAGGAATCCTGGTGCCAGACACATAAGCGTTTGCCCATATTTGGCTGGGTTTTAAGCCCTATTCATTAGTAGTATGGTAGGGTTTGACGGATAATTTTTTCAAAATTCCTGTCTATCCTGAGCATTTGTTACCTTTTGTATGCCAACTGTATTGTCTTGAGCAAGAGACTTGAGCCTTCTGCAGCTTAACCACCTTGCAAGGGTAAGGTTGGTAAGCCTTAAAAGCTCATTGCAGATGCTTTTAAAAGTAGCATCAAGCTGGCACGTGACTTTTTCCTCTATGCCTACACACTGTCAGATCGACAGAGAGCAAGAAACCATTTAATATGAGTCCAGGCAAGAAAAAAAACAAGATCTTGCATACATGGCCAGAGAGGACTAAGGAGCTGAGCTAAAAAAGCATGGAAGCTGGTGGGTTTTGCCAAAAAAGAAAATAGGAGAGAAATTTGTTGGACAAGGAGACCTGAATCTTAAAATGATAAGAGAGAACAAGGGCAATATGAAAAACTGAAAGACTGGCAAGATCAGGACAGAGCAAAGTCAAGGATGAAGAAATTCATATTGGCTAGATAAAAAACCAAGGAGGAATGAGGGCAAGAATACAGGTTACCTTTGGACAATTTTGTGAGGAGAGGTTAGGTATAAAAAAAAAGATAGATTGGATGAGAAGCCAGTCTAGATGAAGAAAAACTGAGGAAGGAGAGACAATTGAGCAGTCCAGGGAGAGAGAGAAATTTGACTTAGTGAGATCTGATTCAAAGAAGGGAAAGTTTGAAGCAAAGAACACAAGTGAGAATTTGATGGGATGGAGGCTTGCTGAAGCCAGAACTGATTTGGAGAGGCTGAGAGTGGAGCCATGATCAGGAACGTGCCAGAAAAGAACAAGAAAACTGTTGGGGAGAGTACAAAGAGGTTGCCAGGATGTGCAGGGACAAAATTAGAAAGGCAAAGGCCCAGCTTGAATTAAGCTTGGCTGCTGGGATTAAAGGGAACAAGAAACTATTTTACAAATATATTAACAGTAAGAGGAGGACCAAGGAGAATCTCCATTCTCTACTGGACGCGGCTGGGAATGTGGCCACTGAGGACAATGAAAAGGCTGAGGTTCTCAATGCCTTTTTTACGTCTGTCTTTAAAAACCAGACCAGTTGTCCTCAGAGCACTCTACTCTCTGACCTGGAAGTCTCGGATGCGGAGCAAAACAAACCCCCCATGATTCAGGAGGAAATGGTCAGAGACCTACTACTCCACCTGGACTGCCACAAGTCCATGGAGCTGGATGAGATCTACCCGAGAGTACTGAGGGAGCTGGCAGAAGAGATAGCCAAGCCACTTTCCATCATCTATCGGCGTTCCTGGTCAACTGGAGAGGTCCCAGAAGACTGGAGACTTGCCAATGTGACTCCCATCTACAAGAAGGGTTGTAAGGAGGATCTGGGGAACTACAGGCCTGTCAGCCTGACCTCAGTGCCGGGGAAGGTTATGGAGCAGATTGTCCTGAGGGAGATCACGCGGCATTTGCAGGACAACCAGGGGATCGGGCCCAGCCAGCATGGGTTTGTGAAAGGCAGGTCCTGCTTGACCAACCTGATCTCCTTCTGTGATCGAGTGACCCGTCTGGTGGATGAGGGAAAGGCTGTTGATGTGGTCTACCTAGACTTCAGCAAAGCCTTTGACACTGTCTCCCACAGTATTCTCCTGGAGAAACTGGCAGCCTGTGGCTTGGACAGGTACACCCTTTGCTGGGTAAGGAGCTGGATGGAGGGCCGTGCCCAGAGAGTGGTGGTGAATGGAGTTAAATCCAGCTGGCGACCGGTCACGAGTGGTGTTCCCCAGGGGTTGGTGCTGGGGCCTGTCCTTTTCAAAATCTTTATTGATGACCTGGATGAGGGCATTGAGAGCACCCTCAGTAAGTTTGCAGACGACACCAAGCTGGTAGGAAGTGTCGACCTACCTGGGGGTAGAGAGGCCCTACAGAGAGATCTGGACAGGCTGGATCACTGGGCTGAAGCCAATGGGATGAGGTTCAACAAGACCAAGTGCCAGGTCCTGCACTTCAGCTGCAACAACCACAGGCAACGCTACAGGCTTGGGGCAGAGAGGCTGGAAGGTTGGGTGGAAGAAACGGACCTGGGAGTATTAGTCGATGCTCGGCTGAGCATGAGCCAGCAGTGTGCCCAGGTGGCCAAGAAGGCCAGCGGCATCCTGGCTTGTATCTGAAATATAGGGAAGTCATTCTCCCTCTGTACTCAGCACTGGTGAGGCCCCACCTCGAGTACTGTATCCAGTTTTGGGCCCCTCACTGCAAAAAAGACATTGAGGCCCTGGAGCGTGTTCAGAGGAGGGCAATGAAGCTGGTGAGGGGTCTGGAGCACAGGCCTTATGAGGAGTGGCTGAGGAAGCTGGGATTGTTCAGTCTGGAGAAGAGGCTCGGGGGGACCTTATCGTTCTCTATAACAACCTGAAGGGAGGTTGTAGTGAGCTGGGGGTCGGCCTCTTCTCTCTTGTAACTAGTGATAGGATGAGGGGGAATGGCCTCAAGTTGCGCCAGGGGAGATTGAGGCTGGACATTAGGAAATACTACTTTTCTGAAAGAGTGGTCAGGCACTGGAATGGGCTGCCCGGGAGGCGGTTGAGTCACCGTCCGTGGAGGTGTTCAAGAAATGTTTAGATGTTGTGTTGAGAGACATGGTTTAGTGGGGTTATATTGATGGTAGGTGGATGGTTGAACTAGGTGATCTTGTAGGTCTTTTCCAACCTAGCTAATTCTATGACTCTATGATTCTATGAAGGACACAGAATAAAATCAGGGAAGACTGGAGATGGGAGCAGAAAGTTAAGTATTATGTTGTAGAGTTAACTCTTCCTGTTTCTTAGGGATCTTCAGTCCACGGACTTCATTTATACGAGCAGAGTTGCATACCAAATGCTATATTGCTACAGAAAGATAAACTTTAACATCTTACATCCGTAGTATGAATACTGTAATTTCTTGTTTTGCTTTCTTTTTTCCTCAGGAATCCTTTTCTCAAATGAGGACTTCACCATTTGACCATCTTGAAACAAATGCCCTTTGAAAGCTCTAATTTCCAGAGGGGGAAGAAACTGGTGTCAGATACCTTGAGTCCTCAGCTTTCACTGTGCCTGGATAGGCTGATGTTGTGTGTACCTATGGAGTAGAATTTTTAGTACTTGCTGTAGCTGATTTTGTTTATTTGATAATGTACCATTATGGAGCCACCACCAGTGCCTGATATATCTCAATAAGAGGTTTTGTAGCCCTGCTGTTGTTACAAGGCTTTGTTGAGAGATCTTCAAAAAAGACTGTGATGAATTTTGGTACTTGCGTTTCATTTGGGAGAAAGAAATTCTACAATCAGTTTGTATTCCCCTATTAATTTATATCCCAATGATTCTGGCTTAACTTTTGTATGAAGGCACTGGAAAGATTAGGGAGGAACACTGACTTTGATGCGTGCAGTTCAGTGATGATGTTGAGCTTCCACATTATTGTTGTTTCTGATCTGGATGATGGGTGATGAGTTTATGCCCTTTTGTGAGCTTGGCCTGGCTGAGATCTCACCACTCACGTCAAAAAGGATGGATTGGGTAAGGATGGAAGTCAGAAGAGTTGGCAAAATTTATACCAGCACTCTCTGAGAAAGTGTGACTGCCTCATGTAGGGTGAAGTAACACAGGATTCAACACATTTCTGTGTGCATCCAGGTACTCTATATCAACCCTGGTCAAGAGAAATTTTTATGCTCATGTCGAGGCATATCAGACATTTTCTGCCAGATGCAAACCTGTCACAATCATCAACATTTTGGACACTCAGAATGAAATAGCCATGACACTCCTCTGATGTGGAATCAAGGAAGCTGGAGGTTATGAAGAATGCTGAAGCCCTTTGAAAGCTGCTATACAACAAAGGACTACGAACTAAGTACTGAACCAGAGGGTAGGCCCAACCTAGCACAGCGTTTCTCTATACTCTGCATTTTTCTTTTTCCTTTCTACATCTTCCATTTACCTACATTTCCCATGACGCTTCCAAGCTGAGGGATTCCATAGATTCTTTAGTAAGGGACAAGCACATGCATGCAAATCTGCCTCCTTCTTAGACTAAGGAGAACAGACATTTTTTATATTTCGAGGCATTTCTGTCACGTCTCACAGGCATTTAGAAAGTGTGAGAAAGGAGGATCTAGCACTGGCTTTGCTTTTAGTAAAATATGTTCTTCATTACAGTTTGGGAAGAAATATTTATGGTTTCTCACTGGATGTGAAAGCAAAATACACTGCTTCATCTTGCTCTGGTTGGCTGAGGGATCTGAAAAGTCTCGTCTTCAAGAAGCAGGAATGACCTGTGAAATAAGGAGATAAGCTTTGTGAGCAACTGTGTTACTGAAGGGAAATTTAAGAAGCCTCTAACTATGATGTATAAAGGTGGTGGAGACGTGGGCTAGGGTTTCAAGAACTGTATTGAAACACAAACTGCAGAACATTTTCATTTGCTAAACGCTGACAGGGCCTGCTTTTGCTTTGCCATATGGGATCAGATAGCTATCTGGTCTTCAACACATTTCTCCACTATCTCTTCTTCCAGTGTTCACAAGAGCTTCACAGCCTGGGCACAGGGGATGTTTCCATTACATGGGTTCCATGTCAAGGGTTACTGATTGTTCCCCTTCTGCTGGAGTTCATTTTCAAGTGCACCCCAGTGACAAACTCATTTTCCTACACTCTCATGAAAGTTTAGGAGAAAGAAGTAATTACACTCAAAGTGCTTTATGGGTAATAATACATTGCAATTTAAAATTTTATAATTTTGCTGATGTAAAATTATGTTATGACAAAAATGGTGGCAGGAAATGCAGATGAAGTTGTTTGTCCTCTTTGATGTATTTGAAATGTGGTGATCTCTCAGATCCCAGGTGCCATTAGTCAGATGATGGGTACTCCAACCACATCCTCACCGTTTTTTTTTCTTGATCCACCAGTAGACAGTGATTGTTTTCTTCAGATATGGACTTTGTAATAATGGTCTATTTTTTTCATCACAAAGCTGGATTACTGTCCTGAGATTGTTTTGTAAATTCTTTAAGGCCATAGTGAAAGACCCATATACTTCTTGGAGACCGTGGAATGCCCTCGCAGTTGCAACACAGGGCAGAGAAGAGTCCTTAATGTTCACGTGAGGGCACGGTGCAACAGGCACCAGCAGCACTTGGACAGTTTTAGAAATTCAGAAATTAAAACAAAGTTTAAAAAGGAGGTTTAGCTGATGAAAACTCATTTATAAGTAATCAAAAATGCTTTTTCCCCATATCTGAGAGACACACAATATCACCGGACCACAGGAAACCAAATGATTTAAAATACAAGAATCAGAAGCAGATATAGAAGGCACAAGGCTCTTGTTTATATGGGGCACGACAATATTGATGCCTCATGAATTTTGATGTAACTCTCCGTCCATGAAAAATACAGCAGACCAGGGGCCTTTATTTTTTTAAGGAGTGTACAGACCTATTGGTTATGCAACTTAAACCTAGGAAGTGGCATGGGGTTGGTTTTGGCTTCTTTGACATGGTTTTGGATAAGATTTTGGTATGTGAGCTTAAACGGAGCTCAGATTGCAAGCTTCAAGAATTCATCATTTTTAGTGGCTTGCAAAAGTGGTCCAAAAATGAAATCCTGTGGGACAACTGATGTTTGAAGAAATGCCACAATTAAAAAAGAAATAAGGAACATGAAGTAGCTATTGGAAAATGTGGTTCATTTTATAATATGATTGAATAATAGAACAAACACTTATGAACCCACAACTAAGCCTGAAAGTGTGGGACACAGTTTTAGATAGAAATAACATGCAGCCAACTGTTGCAGAAATAAGCAAAGTGATGTAACTGGTGAGGTTCTGAAACGTATGTGCTGCCAGTTTTTTAAATGAACTAGGCAAACTTGAATTTGTATTTGTTTTGACTCAACCCCCTGAAATAAATTTGGATCAGATATTTAAAATCCAATTATGCTATCTGCCATATTTCGAATGCTAAAATAAACCCCCCTAAAGGAAATAAGGTCTCCTTACTGCTTTCAAGTGGGTATTAGTGCTGGGAACAACCAAAGAACACTGTCATCTCGGTATCCTCTCGGTTAACACAATGGTTTCGCTTCACTTTTGACTCCCACTGAGGCAATGGTATATTGGAAAAAAAACACAGGAACTTCTTTCTCCCCACTAAAAATATGCTCATTAAAACCTAAATGGGTTTCCAACGCACCCACATGTTTTAGAATTTGTGCTGTTTTCCAAGCCAAACTTCGCGAGAACTTAAAATTGAAAAAATAAATTCCAAAATACTTTTTTTCATAGTGAAACTCAAGAAAAAACAACAAAAGAATGGGGCAAATTCCCCTTAGTAAGCCAATTATTCCATATCTTGGAGATCTAAATTTATCATGAACATTGATTCTTCTTTGGAATCAGTGATTCCTGCACACTTTGACAGCACTGGAAATAGAAAACAAAAGACAGGTGTTTAATCTCTTTTCTTTCTTTTTTTCCCAGCTTTGCTCTCAGGGGAATTCAGTGATGGTCTCCGGAGATTTTGAGCATGGATGTGATGAGTTCAGCAGGGAATACACATGAAAACCAGCCAGGTACACACTGAAGTGCAACTCACAGAGGAGTATCACATCCATTACACTCTGGCAGCTTGGCAGGGAGGTCTGGAAGAGCTCTTAGTTGTCAGACAATAAGCTACTTTATAAACATGTCCTTTCCAGTGTACTTGTATCTTGCTCCCATGTAAGTGTTCATCTCAAAGAAAATTATTTTATGATATAATGTTTTCCTTATGATGAACAAGTATTGATAGCTGTATCAGTGTATGAACTGTAGAGGCTTCACTCAGAGCAAGAGGAACTCCTGATATTGCACTGCATTGGATTGACTGCTTTGGCTTTATATTACTTCTGTACTTTGAGTGGAACAAAAGCTTTTCAAAACCGTAATTGCTATTTCCCTCTAACTTGAGCCCAGCAAGAGTATCCACTCACAGCAGCAATTTCCAGTTCCCACTATCCTGTCAATAATAACATCAATGAAATTCTAAGAAAATGTGGGGTATCTCTCAATGTAAGTACTTATATGAGATTTGGATCTGTATGGCCTCTTTTCTGCTGCCGTTTGCTTTCCCTACTTAGAGTCACAGTGAGCATTCTGTGGATGGAGCCCTAGGTTTCTTACTTACTCTTCTTGGCAAATAGCATTCCGAGCCTGAGGTCTCCTATGATTTATTTGGTTGGAGTGAAGTTCTCCTACCTTCTATGGACTAGCAGTCTGAGATGTTTTCTTTCATGAATTCACAAACACTGACAAATTAGTCCCTAGCCCCTGCACTCTGCCTGCTCCAGCCTGGCCTACTTCTGCAAAGCCATGCTCCACATCTGACCTGTAGAAATTTCCATTCTAATCAGCTATTTCTAATCAGCTCCTGTGTCCCACTCCCAAAGAGACCAATGGCCCCAGCTTCACTTTGAATGCCAGTCTCACTTGCCAGAGTTCTTTCTGCTTTCCCTTTTTTTTTTTTTTGCCCCCTATGACCTGTGGGACATTTCAGTCTTATAATGTGCAGGTGGAGTCTTCTATATTAAACAGGTGGATGTCTTTAGTATTGTGCTGTACCTAAAGTACCGTCATACCCTTTATTCACTCTCTTCTGAGTATTTCTAAAGTTTGAAATAATGAAAACAAGGTGGAAAAGGTTATCATCCTCTGCCAGACTTTCCACTCAAGAATGTTGAGTTGTTTCTTATGCTCATTCCACAGTTTGGGCAGAGATTTGATGCAGCCTTTTCCCAACACCTTTCAATCAAAAGCATGAACCATGTCACCTAAGAACTGTGCCACCACTATCTCAGCTGCCCCAGCACTGCTTGCATATCATATCTGTTTCTGTGCAGCAATCTTTCTCCTAGTAGGAGAATTCTCTTGCAAGCTTGGTGTTAGTGCCCTTGAAACACGACTGCAGAATTACATTTATTTGAATTATTTGCAATTGCATAAGGCTCATCCTTATGATATTTTTTTTTTGCTACCTCACTCAGTTTTGAACAGACATGCAACAAAAACAGCGCACAAGTGCTGGCAGCTTGTAATCCCAGATAGCCCCCTCTATGCTACCACTTCCTACCAGATTTTTGTCATTGTTGGACACAAGCACAAGGAGCGGGTTGTCTCATCCTTTGACCTTCCACATCTCCTGGGACAGTAATTTTCATTTGAACCACATCTAAACATGTGGGTTGGCATCCAGCTAATTTTATGCAAAATTTGAAAATTCCTCAAAGTAATTTCATTTCCTTTGGAGCTGAGCCAAGAAAGACTCTCCTTCTGTTTGTCATGCTCATCTTGAGTGCTTGGAGCGTTTCCTGCCATTTCCTGAGAGAATGGGCAGAGGAAGGAAGGAAGGAAGGAAGGAAGGAAGGAAGGAAGGAAGGAAGGAAGGAAGGAAGGAAGGAAGGAAGGA